>NC_056731.1:207451242-207506242 GCF_019279795.1 Protopterus annectens
AGAGATACTGCAACACTAACACTGCCATACAATACCAGACTAAATAGTACCAGTCCAAGATTTCAATATTTTATTTCTAGGCACAGTTTTCATATCTGACAGACCTGTGGTGGGAATGTTTAACACTACCTGCATGTTGTCACACATATTACCAGATTCTACATTATTATTATTATGCACATAGTCTCACTCTGTTACTGAACACACTCTGGTCATAGCTACATAACATGGAGGTGGAGTTGGGACATACTTTGCTTATTACTCACATAACACTTTGGTGAGTTGCTAGAGTGCCAGGTTTGTTCTTATGGATTTATTCCTGACAGTTATGATGTACGACAATCAGTTGTAGGTCATTATTTACTGCCTAGACTTCTGGGATCATCCCACTGATTTGCCAGGGGGACAGACAGGGGCTTACACCGATTATCTTGACTTTCTGACAATATCTGTACAGTTGTGGGGTATGATTCTGCATAGAGCTTACTAGCACTCCCAGGATTTGAGCTGTGGCTGTGTGTGCTAAAATACAACACTTCACATCTCAATTGAGTGTGCTGTTTGGATTATGTTGTCTTTTCATTTCACTGTTTTCTGTCTAAATCTTTCTCAGTTGTACAATATGGCCTCTTGTTATTACAACAGTCATATACAGACATTCCTACACATTTTATTTATGTAGCACAGTGTGGGTAACAGTGTTTAATACAACAGTACTATTAAGAGATTGCAACACTACATACCATATACCAGAGTAAACACAAGCAGTCCAGCAGTTAGACCTTTATTGTCAGGCTGTTAACCTTTTATTTACATACAACCTATATGAGACTCTTCCTGCCATATTGTCTGGTTTATTCAGTACATGCCATATACAATACAGGTTTTATACTGGCAATTAACTTTCTACTACTTTTCGATTTATTTCTAATGACAGTACATGCAAGAGTATTACAAACCTGCTTCGTGACGCAACCTCTGCAATCTATGGGCATAGGCTTCCCAGTTCACAGCCTGCTCATCTGCCGGCATAAGAGGAATATTTAGCCATACCTATCCATAATATACACAAGCTGGCAACTATTCAACAGGTAGTAGACAGATACAGATGGCTGGGATATCACCCATCTGCCTAGCCTCTTGGATCCACTGATCCAAGAACTCCCTCTTTCTCTGCTTCTGGTCGGCATAGTTATGCCTGATCTACTCACCAGTTCTAGGTATGCCAGTGGCACTGGTGAGGTCACGAGCAAGATGGTCCCAGGCTTTTGCTTTACATTGGGAACCCTGGTACCGGGCTTGCAGCAGTCTCTGGTCATGGTCTTTAACAAGGAGTCCTGCCATGACTTTCGACTCCTGGATGCTCCAGCGCTGCACCCAGAAGTGCACTCCTTCTTCCACACTGGTCATAGTGCCTCCAGGAGGATGCTGCGACCAGTTATGAGATGTATTCCTGCCTGTGGGGTTTAAATGGTGCCGATTTCCCACACTTTGCCGTGACTGGATGGTTTTGAAAATGCTAAGCTATGGGCAAACCTGCTTACCTAAGGTTGGCATTGCTTAAAGGGGTATATCAATGGGCAAACTGATTTAGCTGGCCTACACATTGCTTACACCTAGTAAGCAGGGCTATGCAAGGCTTAGCATTGCTTAATTTTTAATTTGCACACTATTTGCTGTTTGGCATTGATTTATTATTTATTACATGTTATATATGTGTTTGGTATTCGTGATTTATGTGTACGTACACTGTAATGGGTCTTTGTGTTTATTAGAGGATTGCAATACTTTATTACAATGACACATCACATCTGGACTTAATGCAGTACTCCACAAATTTATGTTATGTAGTATGTTATACAACATAAAACTGTATATAGATTCCGTTCACATGTGAAGTTGATTTTCCTATAGTGAGGATCTGTTTGGTGATAGTTTAATCTTATGTACTGCTGTGATGGTTTACTGGCTATTTACTGTGACTATAGTGTACAGGGTCCTGGGTTCAAGTCCTGTAAGGGCTGTTTATTTTTGTACTGGGCAGAACAGAGGCTGTTGGATACAGAGTGATTAAGGCACTTTTAAGCAATTGTAAGTGGGTTTGTGTGGGTTTGACAACAGTAAGCAATGCTAACTTACGGTTAAATATGCTTACAGGGGTT
The DNA here is from genome assembly GCF_019279795.1 of Protopterus annectens. NCBI lineage: Eukaryota > Metazoa > Chordata > Ceratodontiformes > Protopteridae > Protopterus > Protopterus annectens. Next base: position 207,453,405 of record NC_056731.1, read on the forward strand.
TAGCTTCAATATTACTTAACCTGTGTGTGCATTGCTTACCCCCACACAAACAGGCTTAAACCCACTTACTGCTGCTTAAATATGCTTACTCCCGCTTACTACTGCTTAATAGTGCTTACTTCTACTTACCCCTGCAATAATTTAGACAGAAATGTAACATGGTTCTTTGGAAGGTGGTGGATTTGGACACTCTATGGATTTATCATTCATTACACATTATAACTTTGATTTGGGTCTATATTAGATGAATGAAAGTTCATCTAAGTGAACGCTCACATGAGCGAAAATTGCAGAACTCGAAACCACAATTGTGAGATCATGGTACAGTGAAGATGGGAATATTTGCTCTTTCCTCACTGTAGTGTGATCTCGGAGTTAAAATATATATTTGGGGGGTGTGGGGGACTCACCTCCCCGCAATTGCAGTTCCAAGTTCCTGGATTTTCACTCATGTGAGCATTCACTAAGATGAACTTTCATTCATCTACTATAGACCCTTTGATTTGTATCCCTGATTCATGTGTACATATACTGCATGGGACACTTGTGTTTATCTGTGGATTTTACAACATTATTACAATGACACCTCACATCTGTAGTTAATGCTGTACTTTAGTTCACAAATATATGTTATTTAGTAGGTTATACAAAAAATATAGTTCATAAAGTGATTTGACATGAAAAATGGAATTTGCTGAAATGAGAATCGAACCGGGAATGACTGCTCGTAAGGTGAATGCTCTGACCACTATACTATTGCAATGCTGCTTCATTTGCATGTATCTTGATATTTATCTTCTTGTGCCATTTAAGCTACAGTATGTGTAGCTAGGCAATGGGCAAACCCGCGCACCTATGGTTATATTTAATCTGTTTGATGAAAAAAAGGTGTTTATATTATTATATATTAAATATTGCTCTTATAAACTTGTGGTGTTGCTGGGGTAACGGGATTTCTTTTTATATACATTTTCTGACAGTTTTGATGTCTGACACTCGTATGTTTGCCATTATTTCAGATGAGATCATCCCAGTGGTTTGACAGGGTAAATGAGGGACAGGCCAGACGTATGTGCCACATATCTGGAAATTCTTGCATTGATCTGTGCTGTTGGGGGTATGCAACCTTGTATGAGTGGTCTCGCTCATAAATGCCAAACAGCAGTTCTTGACTGCAGGGGCATGTTTATTGTGAGAGCTCTGCTCTCAGACATGCCCCCTGCACTCATCCATGCTCTGTGTCCATTTAGGAGCTGAGATAGCACGCCTTCATTACTATGCATGACGCACTGCCGTGCTTCTCCTAAATGGTCGCTTCCCTGCAGGAATAAGCTATTCCTGCATGGAACCATACTGCATCCTGGGGTAAGCCAATTGTTATAGTAAATCATTTTCTGTTTGTATTGAGGTATCATTCTGGGTGACGGTAGAATGCTGCTTAAGGCTAGGGACATACCTGCCTGGGACACATAATCAGCAAGCTCAATCATGTCTCTCTTCATATAGACCAGAGAGATATGTCTCAAGTCATTCATTCCAGCATGGACTATGACAGAGTCATAACAGTACTTGTTGTTGAGAGACTTGAGTGCGTATGTGATATGGTGGATTCTGGCACCTGACAGACAGCTAACCATGACTTTCTCCTTATCGAACCTGGTGAAAGGCACATGTGTGTGTCTCACAATGAAGTCTCCTATGACTAATATCTTGGGTTTATGGTGAAGCCTTAGTGGCTTTGAAATACAGGTGTGTGGACTATGTATGGTATGTGGTCTGAAGGGCTGTGGAGATCATGTGTGTTTTTGCCTTGAAGGTCTCCTTTGTTTGACTATGTTTATGTGGAGGACTTCCGCATATGTAGGTGTGTGTTGTGTAGGTGTGGGTGGTGTTTGAGGTGTAGTGATTGTGTTGACAACCTTTTTGGTGCCAGATATTCTGGCTTGAGGGTGAGGGAGCTAAGACTCTAGGTTCCTAATGTAATTACATCTCTCACAAATTGTGTTCCTATGTGGTAGTAGTAGATGATAGTATGTGTAGAAGGCAATTGCTACCCTGTCTCAGGATGCCCATATCAACCAGATTGGCAGGAGAAACTGTAGGAAATTGACCATCCATATTTGTCAGAATCTGAGTGAGAAAGGCCAGGGAGAGCTAAGGGGTGGGCCTAAAACCCAAGTACTTAAACCAAAACTAAGAGCTTAGAATAACACATAACAATTTAGAAGGCTATAAACAAGCAGTAATAAATGCAACAGAAAAGATGCAGTTGAACACTTTAGAGAACATGCAGCAAGTAGCAGAAAAAAGCAAAGCAAAACAAAGTAACAGAGTAGTAGGAAGAAGCACAAATTAGAAAAATATAAGCAGGTGAATAAAGTGTCTTTTTTCTTTTTTATAAAGTAAAAAGGGAGAGAGCAGGAACAGAAGATAATTCAAGGTTAAGGGACTAAGTGGTTTGGCCATCCCAAATTATCTCTGCATTAGGTAGAATGAGCTAAACAGATGGGACTGGAAGGAGTGTCCCAGATCAAATTTACAATAGGGATAGGCAACTGCAAAATCCACCAACGTTAAGAACACAACAGCAATAGAATGGGGGATGTGGCAGAAAAAAGTTTCAGCAAGATCAGAAAACTAAATTCTGCCAGCAAATATATAAATAATTCAGTCAATCAAAAATGATGACAGTGCATAACTCTGAACAGTTAAAGTGAAACAGTTTAAGTACCAAAAATATACTTATCAGCTCTATATTTCCACATTGCTTGAGAAACACTCTCAGTCAGAACACAGATTCTAGCAATGATATGCCAATTTACAGCTCACATTTTTATTTACAGCTGTCATTTTATATTTGTAGAAAATCATGTTAGAGATCGTTCTAGACCTCTTTTCGTAAAATTATGTTACATGTTGTTATGGACCTATTTTCAATGCATGCATGCTGGTACATAGTTTCAAGCCACATCATTTGCAATTTTGACAATAATTTATTCAAAGCATCATTATCCATTATATTTCCACAAGAAAAATAGACTTATGTGCATCTATTCCTCTGGGTTTGTCCTATTCCCCTTTACTTTAAAGATGTGTTAAGCAAGTGCATGTCTCCAATCTTGCAAAATCTCCCCATACTTAAATAACCTAGTAAATAACAGATGTAATGGCACTTTAAGTTCATGTTGAAGTCTTCTCAGATCATTATTACTAATTTTGCATCCTCCATATACCTTGCTTGGATCCAGTTTTCATAGTAATTTTTCAACATGATCTAACTTTATTTTAATATCTGACGTTATCTGGATATTAGTAGTATAGATTATTCCCCTTTGTGGAGTCAAATTGTTTCACATAATATTTTTTAACTATACCTACAATCTGTACACACTTCATTGATTTGTATTTCTTTACTCCTAACATTGACTGATATATATATATATATATATATATATATATATATATACACACACACACACACACACACACACACACACACACACACACACACACACACACACACACATATACATACATATACACACACACACACACACACACACACACACACACACACACACACACACACACACACACACACACACACACACATATATATATATATATATATATATATATATATATATATACATATATATATATATATATATATTATACTGCATATTTTTATATGAAATTTCTTCAAATGTTTTCTGTTCTTGTCTCATACTATCTAATTTAGTAAGGCTTTCCAGTCTGTTTATTTCACTTTTCAAAATAATACTTCTTCATTTTCATTTCTTATAATGTTTGTCTATCATCTTAATTAATTATCTTGTTCTTATTTAAATACATCCTCCTGACCCTTTGCTCCTAGATACTGATGTTAAACATTTTTTGAGTTTTTGCATTCAAATAATTTCCCATTCATAACTTGTCATATTCTTTCTGATTTCTTTCCACTGAATGCGTCACTCCAATTAGCTTTGCATAATGACCATTTGCTTCCATTTTGTCTATTAACCTTCTGTGCATTAATTTAGATTTCAGTTTTCCAGAATTATCTACCAGTAGTTTAATCTTAAGAACCCCATGATTAGTGCACATCTAAGGTAGTAAAACATGACATGAAGTGATAACTTCTTAAGAAAGCAATATTTAGCATGTCTTGTTCTCTGGTATGTATGTTTACAATCTGCAGCAGTTGTTATTTTTGACATACTTTGTAAATAATTTACTTACTAATGTTGTAGAATAAATATTATTCGAATGTGCTTGTGGTGCATTTAAGAAGAGCATGTATTTCTCTAGATCATCAACATTTGACATTGGTGGTCTATACACTCCAACAATTGTAATCTATTCTGAAACTGTCTTTATTGTCACAGTTATACAATTTATAACATTGCTATTTTCATTGTAATAACCAAGGGTTTCATAATCTTTATTTTCTATCATTATACCTTCACATTTTTGTTAGGAAAAAAAATTAACACCTATCTAAGCAACTTGTTTCTGATCACTGTTCTTTATTCATATTCACAAACAATAATAACACCAGCCCCAGGATTCAGCAAGCTTCCTTGAAGAAATAGCTTATTCCTGCATGGAAGCGACCGTTCCCGTACAGCACGGCAGCGAGGCATGCATATTCATGAAGGCATGCTGCCGTGCTGCAAAATGGACACAGTTCTGAGTACGAGTGCAGGGGGTGTGCCTGGAAGCAGTGCCCTCACATTACACATGCCCCCTGCACACCAGAACTATCGTTCGGCAATTTAAAATGAGCGAGAATGCTCGTAACACCCCCAACCCATCAGGGTAAGAAATCTGGTCAAAGCCATAAGGGACAATTGTCCCTTCCAAGGCAAAAGTTGATAGAATAACAGATGTAGCATAAGCACATAGTGCACACCTCCAAACCTGTCAGAGTAAGGAATGTGGACAAAGCCACAAGGGACAATCGTCCCACAAAGCAGAAGGTTGATAGAATAACAGGTTCAGCATTAGCATAGATATTCTGAAGGGTAAAAGTAACAAAAAACCACAAAAAATACATTTTTTTTATACATGCAATAAAGTTTAAGCATAACTGCGTGGTTGTGGTCATTGCTTAGCTACGCTTAGTCCAGATTAAACAGCGCAAGAAGTTAAATTGCAAGAAACATCCAACATCAGCAGTACTGCAATAGTGTAGTGGTTAGAGTGCACACTTTCCAAGTAGCCCTTCCTCATTCGATCCCCACTGTAACCAAGTTGCATTTTACATGTGAAAGCAGTACATAAACATCTTTTTTATAATTAGCTATAAAATAACATATATTTATTAACCAGAGTACTGTAGTAGGTCCAGATATGAGGTGTCAGTTTCATAAAGTTGTGAAACCTCCATATAAATACAAGTGCCCCATACAGTATAGTCACACATGAATAAATGTAATGAAAGCACATTGGGGGATGTCAGGGACAGTAAACAGATTTATAATATGTAATGAATGATGAATCAATCCCATACAGCAGATAGTCTATAAAATAAAAAATAAGCAATGCTAAGCATTGCACAGCTCTGCTTACCAGGTGTAAGCATTGTGTGAATATGACTGCTAAGCAATAAGTAGCCCAGCTAAGTGGATTTGCCCATTGGTAAGCAGTGCTGAACCTGACCCTTTAAGCACTGCCAACCTTAGCTAAGCAGGTTTTCCCATAGCTTAGCTTAGCTCAGCATATTCAAAACCATCTAATCATGGCAAATGGTGGGAAATCGACTGTATTTAAGCCCTGCAGGTGGGAATGCAGCTCATAACTGGTTGCAGCTTCCCACTGTAGGCAGTACTGCAGGTGTTGGTAAGGGCATGTGCTTCCAGGTGCAGAGCTGGGGCATACAAGAGTCCAAGGTCATGGTAGGACTCCTGGTAAATAACCATGATGTGAGACTGCTGCAGGGCCAGTAGCAGGGTTCCCAGTATAAAGCGGAAGCCTGGGACCATCTCACCTGTGATCTCACCAGTGCCACTGGTATCCCTCAGACTGGTGAGCAGGTCCTGCACCAATATGCCGACTTGAAGCAGAGGAAGAGAGAGCTCTTGGACAAGTGGGTCCAAGAAGCAAGGCAGAGGGGTGATGTCACAGCAGTGTGTAAGTATTCATATCAATAACTGTTTACCAAAGTCCAGCCTGTGTATGCGATATATAGGTATGCCTAAATATTTCTGTATTCTCTTTATAACTGCAGCTGAGCAGGCTGTGAATCAGGAAGCCCATGCCAGTAGGTTGCAAAGGCTGTGTAGCGAGGCTGGTGAGTTACAATCCTGCTTGTAGTAGTCATACCAAATAAATATAAAGTAGTAGAAAGTCAACTGGCAGTATAAAAAATGTGTACAGGTTGTACTGAATAAATCACACAATATGACAGTAATAGTCCCATATAGGTGATATTTAAATGAAACCGTAACTGCCTGGCAATAAAGTTTTAAATCCTGGACTGGTTGGGTTTACTCTGGTATTGTATGGCATTTAGTGTTGCATTGTCTGAATAGTAATGCTGTGTTAACCACTGTTACCCACATTGTGCTTCATAAAAAATATATCTAGGAATGTCTGTATAAGACTGTTATAAGTACAAGGTCAGACTGTACAACTAGAGAAACGTAGACAGAAAACACTGAAAGAACAGACAGCAGTTTCTAAATAGCTCACTCTGATGAAACACAAATCATATTTTTAGCACACACAGCCAAGGTTTGAATCCTAGGAGTGGTAGCACTCTGTATGCATAATCATGCCTCTCAACTGTACAGATTGTCCCAGAATATCCAGATATTTGGCTCATATTTTTGGCCTGTCCCTCATTTTTCCTTGCAAATCACTGGGATGATTTCAGGATTGTAGTCACCAAATAATGACATACATTTGAGTGTCAGACTTCAAATCCTTCATAAAAAGTATATTAAAACAAATCCTGTTACACTAGCAACTGTCTAAAAGTTTATAAGAGCAATATTCAAACTATGTCCCTATTTGTAACCCCATGTTGCCAAGCTTTGTCCCAATGTTGTGCATTATGAGACTGAGAGGTATGTGCATAATTTTAACTATGAATTTGGGAATATGTGTAGAAACAGTCAGGTAACTAACACACATACATTCTAAAACTGCAAATCCATAGCACATTTGGGAAGGATGGTCCCAGCGGACCCACCAATCCCACCTCATCTGGCCATGACACCCGGCCCCAGCATGTCTGGGACCCACCCCGGGACCTCCTCGTCCGCTGGTCCTGTACCACTTTTGGGTGGAACCACCTTAGGGAATGGGGCTCGTCCTCCCCTTGGGAGTGGGTGCAGACAAGATCCTGTCACCCGAAGCCAGGTCCAGGGTTTGGTGCGTAGCGAGCTCTGAAAGGAGTTGGGAGATCTGCTACGCCAGTTTGAGGGCCACATGGCTCAATTAGTGGGTCAGCCTGCCCCTCCTGCTCAGGCCCCAACACAACCACCTTCAGGGCCATGAAGATGCAGTGGTAACTGCCCATGGGTGGGGACCTCAATCCCACTATTTCCATTTGGGGGCTCATGGGCTTCTGATTTCCATACACCCTCCCCATCCAAGGTGTTTAGCCTTAACTAGCATCATATACCACCCCTGTATGCTGTCTAGTCTGTCTTGTCTGTCTTCCTATCCTACCTACCTCCCCAAATATACATATTATCCTTCCTCAACATCCCACTCTCACCTTAAAAAAAAAGGGCAATATATTCCCAAAAAAATTTCACCCCATACATATCTGTCTATTTCGCACACATGTCCACTGGACACATGTAATCTGGTCTAATTGGCTTCACAACACATTATTGTTGTCCTCTCCCCTCCCTCAGGGGTTTGAGTGTCCAAATCTACATCCATATTTAGTATATATGCACAGCTGTTGCTGTAGAATAAATGGACATCTATGGACCTGCCCTACACCCGTTCTGTACATCCCTAACTATTTTTCCCTATTGTCTTTCCCCTCTGTGTGCCCCCTTTTTCACCACTTTCCTATCACCCCTTTTTCTTTTCTTTTAAAAAAATTAGCATGGGGGTAAGGGGCAGTAAGCTGTTTTAACCAGCAGTAAGTGGTTTTTCGTATGTTTGCACGGTGCTAAGCTAAGCCTACACAGATTAAGCAAGTATTGGTTTAATCATGTTTTAGCAGTGCTTAACTCCATGCAAATCCATGCAAACCTGCTTACAACTGCTTTAATCACCCTGTCACCATCAGCCATTGTTTTGGCCAGCAAAAAAAAATCAGCCCTACACAGTCTTGAACGTAGGACCATGTACGCTATAGTCAAAGCAATGTACCACTACTCCATCCGAGATCTACTACTCACTTTTTTTTTAAATATATCATTGAAGACAGAAATAGAATACTGTGGAACCAGCCATATTTATAATATATAAATATACAAATATGGATTTGTATGGTGATACAAATGAAAACTGTATACATCAGATATATGTAGCTGTACATATGAACTTACACATATAGAATATGTATATATATATATATATATATATATATATATATATATATATATATATATATATATATATATCATAAAAGAAATATATATATATATATATATATATATATATATATATATATATATATATATATATATATATATATATATATATATATATATATATATATATATATATATATATATATATATATATATATATATATATACAGATAACTATATCTTAGAGTAACATATACATATATATAAATATATATCTGAGTACATAAATATATATATATATATATATATATATATATATATATATATATATATATATATATATATATATATACACTGTTATATATATATATACATATATATATATATATATATATATATATATATATATATATATATATATATATATATTTTTTTTTTATGAAAAACATGTACTGGAGTTGTACCCAGAAGCATACCTCCCCACCCCTAAGTGCAACAGATCTGGACAAAGGCTGCAAATGAGGGGGCAATGGATCAACACTAGGGGCACAATGTATCTCCTGCATGTATAAATGTATAATGGTGAGACAGGAACAGAGTGTGTGTCAGCACACATGTTCAGAAGGAGATTAATTTTGAAACTGTGATGTATGTCATCATAGACTGACAAAATCCCCACATGATCACAGTGATTTACCACAGGAAGGAATAAAATGATACTATGCAACAGACCACAAATATGGGCAATAAACATGGACAGCCTGGAACAATCTGACTGGTTGATAGGTATGCTCAGAAAAGCTTATTGCAAGAAAGCATAACCAAGCCTGACAAAGGGGGAGGTAGGCCCATCCTCCAGGATGTAACACCCTCAAATAACAGTAACAATAACATAACAATGGATCCAGGAGTAACACGCTCCTGTCTGTCTCGACATCTATTGAGTGGAATAGCTCAAGTCCAAAGCCCATTGACCTACCTGTAGTTAGTCACAAACCCTTCTCATCCTCCTACTGATATCTCAGAAATACACGCTTATGGGGGCCAGGCAACACTTACATCTGCCAAACATCTGGACATAACATAAAATTAGGTGAAATACACTGAGCTGCTAGCCATGTCACCAAGCAATATCCAAACTATAGGCAGACTGACACAACAAAAAAGCAATCTGGCTATGGGGGAATACACGTGTAATTGAAATATACCAGGCATGCCAGGGATGTAACAGCACTGAGAAACAGACACCAGTCTGGAAGTGTATACAATATAAGGAATTTGCATCTGTACTGCCCTTACCTGGCATAAAGCCATACTGCAGATCATCAATCATCAACATGTTCTCAACCTAGTTGCCATCACCCTTTGCCATTACCTCATCCTGTGACCGAACAATGTTATCCCTCACTTGTTACTACACCTCTGCAGACCACCCTTGTTGAGATTAGCAGTACCCATACATATTCACCAACATCTCACACATACTCTCACTTTCTAAGATTACAGTAAACAATTCAGTTAAAAATACCACTGCCATGTCTCATAAATAACTGCCGTGGAGGTGGGTGGCCTCAAGGAAACTGGCGAGGAGCGTCCAGCTAAGGCAAAACTCCACATCAGTGTACTGAGGTTACATTCCAATTGTGTACTAACAGTCTGTAGATGCATATGTCATTGCAAAATAAAGTATTGGGTAGGGTTTAGTAATGCATACATGTGCCCATTTCAGGTGAAGATTAGCAAATAGTGTAATATCATAGTGTATACTGTACCTGTGCAGACATGTAGCATTGCACCTGGACCAATGGCTATTGTGAAGCTGCTGACAAAACCTCTACCTCACAATACCTAGGTACCGCCTGTCAACACAAGGCACAGCAGGCTGAGACCATTAAGTATGACATCCTCCTGTTGTGGCTTACCTGTACCTCAGGCATTTGAAGGTTATGCATGTGGCCATGCACTGAACTGTTATAGTCAACAAATTGCATGTATCTGCAAGATATCACAGGGGCCTATTTGCATGAGATGTCACATATCAGTATCATAACTCACAAACCTGTTATTGCAAGACTTCTGGGTAATGATTGCCAAAATGTGGGGACAGCGTGCCAATAGTAGGAACATGTATACAGTACTGTGATACAGTGCATATAAAAGGTGTATACACATATCACAATGCCAGGTATTTGTGAGATATGAAAATGTTAGCACAATATACAAGACCAAAGCCATGCAACCTGTATTTTGACCTACAATCTGTAACATGAAAATTTGAAACATACAACTCTGTTAGGGGAACATGTTGTGGACTGGTAACAGTCCAAGAAGCTAGTTGCATATGTTTGGACCTTTGTCAATCCATTCCCCACACACAGTCACAATGGCCACACATATCACATCACCACTGGCCACAAGTGAAGGACAGCTAGGTGCAGTCACAGGACATACAAATGTGGAGACATTGGAAAGTGAGCATGCAGCCACTAGCTATAGCCAGACTGCTGGCGAGGTCACACACAGACAGATGGGCAGGGGTGTTTGAAAGAGGATTGATGCCTGTCCATCACATGTAGCAAGTGGCAATGCGGCAGTTACCAGGGGCATGTTTTGGGCTGTAATGGATGCAGGCATGTAATGAATGTAACATCAGACAACTGCACAAGTTTGTGGCAGAAAATCTCCCTGGTGCTCATGTCTGATTCCAGGACCATGTTGCAGCTAGGCATGAGGGCAATGAGACCATGGATAGGTGGTAGGTTGAGACTGGGGCACTCATCAGCCATGGAATATCTGTGCCTGAACATTTGGCAGGGGAGAGGTGGTAGCCGTCTGGATTTAGCTCAGCACCACAATAAGCTGGGGGTCCACGTGGCCATCCACCATCATGATCCCATAGTGGCAGTGACACTGACAGTACTGATGGTGGTTTGCTGTCCATGCTACAATATAGCAGGCCATAGCCATGTGCTCATACCCAGTCACAAGATGATCGTGGTTCCAGCAGGCATCAGCCAACATTGGGGAGTAGTACTGACTCAGCCCTTGATCCTGCTGGTGCCAGTCAGACCCGTGGCAGGTCCATTCCCTGTGTCCATGGCTGCAGAGGGTGAGCTGTATACCATTCCATGTACTGGCCACAGCTGTGCACAAAACATCAGTGTATGGCAGGCACACGGTGTGATTTTTGCAGGTAGAGACACACATGCACCCACACACACACACACACACCCACACACACACACACACACACACACACACACACACACACACACACACACACACACACACACACACACACATCACAATCAGGAATGAGGTCACCTCCACACACATGCAACAAACATGCATAGGCCATATCATTCCCACACCCAAACACACACACATAATGTCAAATGAATGGCACAGCCTAGGTCTCTGGCAAACACGCACAACATCCTTTGCATATGAAGAAACCTGTGCCTGATCCATTCCATCCAAACCATCAATGCAGGGACATGCAATTACAGGTCTGATGCACTGGGTGAACATACTAAGGTGTAGCTATGTAATGTTGAGTGTCGAAATGTAACTACAAATTCAATATACATGCACAGCTGTTGCTGTAGAAGAAATGGACAGCTATGGACCTTCCCTACACCCATCCTGCACATCCCTAGCTGTCTTTCATATTGTTTTACCTCTTTGTGCACCCTTTTTCAACACTTTCTTCTCACCCCGTTTTTCTTTTCTTTTAAAGAAATTCTACACATATACTTGCAGGATGTACATTGTGTCACTAGTGTTGGTTCATTGCCCCCTCATGTGATTGTCCACATCTGTAGCACTTAGGGGTGGAGAGGTATGCTTCTGGGTATAGGTCCAGAACATGTTATGCGCAGATATCTATCTATCTATATATCTATATATATATATATATATATATATATATATATATATATATATATATATATATATATATATATATATATATATATATATATATACATACATACATATATATATATATATATATATATATATATATATATACATACATATATATATATATATATATATATATATATATATATATATATATATATATATATATATATATATATACGGATTCACTTTATAATCCTGAAATCCTGAAATGCCGAATCTCAGAATTTCGAGACCATAAAGCCGAAAGCTCTAAATACCGAAATCCCAAAAGTGCGAATTTTGAAATCCTGAATCCTACACTAACCAGACACCACACACACATACACAAACACACACCTTACCCCCACACACAAACACACAAACCTACACTACATACAAGCAGGGGGGCAAGCCACCCTGCACCCCTCATGTGGGGGTTTGCACCCCCCACACTCCCCCTACTTAAATATACTAACTCCAGGGTTGCACTACACAGAAAAACACATAAAACCACCACCACACAACTACATACCCTTGCACACCCACATCACAGTCACAACACACGCTGACACACCGTAAAGCCCCTTACCAACACCCTTAAACACACATACTTATCTGAAGTTCCATTCAAACACCGCAACACCAGAAGTGCTACTTCAACATCTCCGAATGTCAGAATTTTAAAATTCACGCTTCTGGGGTTCTGGTATTTAATACTTTCGGCTTTATGATCTCGGGATTCTGAAATTCGGTATTTCAGAATTTCGAGATTATAAAGTGTTCCTGTATTTATACATATATATATATATATATATATATATATATATATATATATATATATATATATATATATATATATATATATATATATATATATATATATATATATATATATATATATATATATATATATATATATATATATATATATATATATATATATATATATATATATATATATATATATGTATATATATATATATATATATGTATACACACATATATATGCATATATATATATATATATATATATATATATATATATATATATATATATATATGTATATATAATGATAAGATATATTTATCTGTGTATAGACATATTTAGATATATATATATATATATATATATATATATATATATATATATATATATATATATATATATATATATATATTATATATTTCTTTACATATATGACTACTGGTATATCCATATATTATTTTTTTCATATGTCTGCACATATATATTTATTTTATGATATATGTACATATTCTATATGTGTAAGTTTGTATGTACAGCTACATATATCTGATGTATACACTTTTCTGTTGTATATATATCACCATACAAATCCATATATGTATATTTATATATTATAAACATGACTGGTTCCACAGTATTCTATACCTCTCTTCAATTATATATTTAAAAAAACAGGTAGTAGTAGAGCTCAGATGGAGTAGTAGTACATTGCTCTGACTATGGTGTACGTGGTCTTGGGTTCAAGATTGGCTATTTCTTATTATTTTTTTTTGCTGGCCAAAACAGTTGCTGATGGTGACTGGGTGATTAAAGCAGTTTTAAGCAGTTGTAAGCAGTAGTAAGCAGGACTATGCCTATTTGCGCAGAGCTAAGCGATACATACACAGAATAAGCACCTTTACAGCTAACTATCTGTAAGCATATTTAACTGGATGTTAGCCATGCTTATGACCATGCAAACCCACTTACAACTGCTTAAAAGTGCCTTAACCAATCTACATCCATCAGTCTGTGTTCTGGCCAGCAACAAAATAATCAGTCGTGAACCCAGGACCTTACACACCATAGCCACAGCAAATTACCACTAATCCATCTGAGTTGTATATATGTGTGATGTTTAATCAAACATATCTTGCAGCACAGTCATTCTGGACTGGAAAACCTCCCTTATCTGTCTCAACTAAAGGTTGAGATCCCTTATGAATTAGGTGTTTGAAATACAAAATAACTGATTTATGCAGCTATCAAAGAAAACATGTGATACATTCTTAGTCCTGCCATCCAATGACATTTGCCATATGTCAGTTGTCATCAGAACAACAAAAATGCACAACGAAGGTATGTCCTTCACCAAGAGGGACAGGTGGTAACCCCAAGTAATCTGCAGAACAAGGGATACTCTGCTGTCTTGGCCAAAGCCTTCAAGTAGTACAACAGTAAAAACACAATTGCCTTGAAGACAAGAAGCAATCAACACTTACTCACAGATTTATTTCAACAGCCTTCAATTACACTCTGTAATAACCCCCAGGGGGAAATATATTACATGTTAAAATGTAAATGGATCCTTTACATAGCAATCCTCCACTTCAAAATGTACTATCACACTGACAAACAGAACTGTGTGCAAAACAGTAAGCTCTAACCCACCACTGTCCCCATGTTGACATATATGAGAATGTACAGCCATATATCTTACTGTGTCTTATTAGTAATATCATTCACATGTTCTAATAGCCTAGGTTATAAACATTTAATACACCTCATCCATAAAATGTCTTACAAAGGCATATAACAGTGTTCTCTATGCACTGACCTCTTGACCGTACAGGGTCCCACATGTAGTTTTGATTGTTGCATTGCCATGATACTGATATGGGTACTACAGTATGTATGATTATCAGATAGTAATCAGAGAAGTGTACAACTGTGTTATGAGCCACTGCACATACCTACCACTAACAGCTATATCCATACCCATATACACTGGATATCAAAAGTGTACACACCCCTATTGGAATGCCAGGTTTGTGTGCTCTATGCCAATGAGACCACAGAACATAATTTCAAAATGTTTCTCACCTCAAATGTGACCCATAACCTCAACAATCCTATTGAAAAAGAAACAAATCTGTTTAAAGGAAGGTGAGCAAGCATTGCCAAGTGGAAATGTGTTATGATGTTAAGAGTACAAGCCAAGACAAATGGATACTGTAATCATCTCAGCATGTGTTTGCACAACATATTATTTTAAGGGTGTGCACACATATTCAACTGGCTTACTGTAATGAGTATTGTTTCCCATATGTTTAACAGATTGTTCTGTTTTCTATCGGAATGAGCAGGCTATAGGTTACATTACAGTTGGGGATTGTGTTGAAATAAACATTTGTGGGGTAGTGTTTCAATTGCACAAACACCAGTAATTGTTACCCCTATTATATGCTTCCCCCATATACACTAATCTTTCAAAATATAACCTCAATAATCTTACATCAGCATACAATAACATTGCCAGATTTGCCACTGCCTCTCCATATAAAACTCATCATTGCCTGAATCTTCTAAAACTAGGGTGGCTGGAGTTACCCCACCTAATTCAATACTATCAGCTTACAATTGCCCACAAAGCCCTTCATCACCCTGAGAATACACCAATGCTCTCCACCCTTATAAAACCCTATAACAACCTAAAAAACCTACGCTCTTCTAATAAAATACTAATTCAAACTTCTCTATCAAAGAACACTGCGGGTGACTCCACATTTTCCAACTCAGTTGGTAAAATTTGGAATCAACTTCCTCAAGACCTCACAGCCCTAACTTCAATTCCACTATTTAAAACTAAACTGAAACACTTTCTAACCAACCACTGGCTATGCTCTTGCAATAAGCCTAGCTGATCTTTTTACCTCCTCCCTTCTCCTGCCCCCTCTCCTCTTTCTCCTAACTCTATTACTTCACACTTTCCATTTTTGTTGGGTAACTGTCTCTCCCTACTAAAAATAGACTTTACTCAAATTTCTATTGTTAAACTTTTAAATAATGTAATTAATTCTGTTACATATTATGTTTACCTGAACTTACTTAACTGCTATGTCTCTGTCTGATCACCTTTTACTGAACATCCTGTAATTGTGGTTTAAATGCCTTGTTTATTATTGTACATTCTTATATTTTATACCTGTCATGTAGTAGATAGCGAAGCTTTTCTCCCCGGGCCTCCACTGAAAATGGACATGTATCCAGTTGGACTAGCCTGGTTAACAAATGTAAAATAAAATAAATGTAAAATAAAATAAAATAAAAATTGTAACAAGGGGGTGTACACTTTATATCCACTGTAGCCAAATGAAATCAGCAGTACCTGACCTGTACACCCAGCCTCCACCAATGATAGAGTAATCCCCCTTTGTGGACAGCAGCAATGCACAAACCACTTAAAAGATTGCTATAGTGACTGTACAGGGACACATAAGTGCAGACCTATTGCAGAACCTATAATTCAGCTGTAGAGACCAGTATCTGCAGGACAGAGCCGCCCTGTGGACGACCTCGTCCACAGGGTAAATGATGGCCTGTACAGCCAAAATTATGAGCAGGTGCGGCATCATTGCACTGACCTCATCCACCATGCCCGTCAGCAGGCTGCTGCCATTGTGTGAGAATGGCTAGCCACAGGTGGGGGTCAATCGTTCTGGCCCCCACTGACACACGCTAATAAGCTCACCAGCCTTGGGGCTCTTGCCGTAAGACAAGCCATGATGTGGAAGACAGCTATGTGGAGGAGGGTGCCACCCACACGATGGATGAGGACTGTGCAGGTAAGGCCCCAGTGCACATCACTAGAACACTGTTGCTTATCCATTTGTATCTGTACAGTATCTGCATGCATATGTCAAATAAGATAGTATGTTGCTGGAGTGTAGTAATGCACAGATGTGCATAATCCTTAGTATTGTGGTTTGTACTGTTAATGCAATGAAATGTTGCTTTCACCCTGTAGCAATGCCACAGGTGTTCCTATTGACATTACTTCTCTTCCACAACTATTTAGGTCACTCTGGTATACAACTGGGACAGCAGCCCTTAGCTGGTGAGTATGGTGTTGGTTGTTCAGGTATGCTAATACACCAGCCACGTTAAGCCCATGTTGTTGACCATGCACACATTTAACATTCATACACATTATGCATGCTGTACATGTTCATTGTTGTTGGTGTTAACTGTGCTGCATCACAGTGGTCACCATGGTGGCATATCTGCAGGGTATGTAACATTCCTGCAGTATACCTCACAACCTGTCAGTGCAAGATGTGTGGGCAGAGATAAACAAACTGGTGGGACAAATGGCGTATGGTAACAACATGTATGAAACATTACCCTCATACAGTGGATACGACAGTTTACACACCACTATTACAATGGCAACTGTTCTGAAAATATATAATGGCAGACCACAATAACACATTCCATACCCTTTACAACCTGTAATGTGGTCCTAACATGCTCAATGAATGTGTAATATAGAATACCATGTTAGGACAACAATTATGGGGTACTCAAACCATACAAAACACTGAAAGTATATGTGTACACACACTCCAAATGACATATCATGTACTGACAGCATTCACTCTTCTTGACTACACACCTGCCATCGAGTACAGGGCCACAATGTCACACCAACTAATGGTCTGCTGTCCAAGATGTATGTCCATGACATTTGCCCAGTCACCTTCAACAGTGGCAGCCATGGCTTGCACACCTTATAAAGCATGAAATGGATCCCATATCTGAAAGGTAAGAGTCAGGACTGGTAAAAGTAACCTTACCTCATCTTTACATATACCATGGCAAACAGTGCAGACAGTGATCTAGAGGTTTAATAAATATGGGACAACAGTGATATAGAAAATGAACAGATGCCCATCCAAAACAGATGACAAAACTTGTTGCAAACAGGTCATGGAGTCTGGCCAGAGACATGCACCAACACTGACAGAGTTGCAGGAATGTCTAGCAAGTACTGCCTGTGCAGTACCTGTGTTGAAAATCGGCAGGATTCTGCATAAATGTAGCCTATGGGTTAGGGTAATCAGATGGATGATTTGTCCCACATGAAACATCATCCCAGGATCTTTACAGGTAGCATAAGCATACCATCAAATCTCCCAAAGGCATGTCTTACAATGTGTAATGTTGTCATGACACCAAGGCTCAAACCTACAGACAGTATTCATACAGATATGTGTGGTACACAAGCAACACCTCACTCCACCTCAGGGCCACCACCCCCAACTTTTGGCTTACTGGTGCCAGTGTACACCTTTAGAGTTTCTGCTGATTAGCTGGGACTAGGCTGGTAGACATGGTGGGTGGAATGTGGAACACTGTAAAATAACACTTGTGTGGTGCATAGCTGTCAGGCATCTACAGTAAGGCTGAGAATGGGGAGGGGTGTCAGTTTCAAACACAACAGTGAACTGAAGCAAACATACAAAGCTAGCTAAGAATGGCTATATCTGAACACAGCCAAGATTATGAATTGTGCCAGACATAACCCAGACTCTACAGTAATAGTTAAGTCACTGTGTGACCTCCAAGGGCTATTCACATGAGCTGACCTTGCAATCTGGCAGAGTTGGGGGACCTTTGTAGGTCAGACAGACCAAATAATGTCAAGGAAAGATGGCCCATGCTATTATACCCCTTGCAGGAATAGTGACTGCAGTAGGTCACTTAAAAGGTGCTACAACAAATAATTTTTACGAGTTTGGACAGTTATGCAACCCAAATATTGTATACATCTCATGCAGCATCTCCACGCCTAACACATTTGTTTGATACTGCATTGGATTGCATATTTCATATGTCACATATCAGGTGTGTGTAATGTTTTCAGATGCAGTATTGTTGCCCAACTGCATATATTAGAAGAAGCTGGCATGTAAACAGGGGTGTGCATGCTACTCATATCCACATGAAGCTTTGAAGGTTGTCGGAGTAACTCGATGTTATTGCACATACATGCACTGCTGATGATGACATCTGCAAATAAAAGGTCAGGTGTTAGTGACATCAGACCTCATACCATCCCAGTTATGTGTCAGACAAACACATAGGGGCTGTGAGCTACAGAGCAAACATATCTGCCAGACACCAATGCATTCAGCAATGGTCTGTACACATGTGAGGTATGGTGCACAGCACATGCCAGTGTGCCGTACAGGTGCAAAGGAATAATGTGTACTTGGGTGCAGTGTGTTCCAGGAGAAGGGGCATCATCTACTAACACAGCTCATGCATCACAGAGATGTATATTGTCAGTAGCAATGATTACAAATGTCTGCAGTGCATGCTGTTGAGTGCCATATGACATGCATGTCAACTGTGTGTGTGTGTGTGTGTGTGTGTGTGTGTGTGTGTGTGTGTGTGTGTGTGTGTGTGTGTGTGTGTGTGTGTGTGTGTGTGTGTGTGTGTAGAAGTAAACCATAACACATAGGTCTTAATTTAGATGTCTTGTATGCCCCTCGCAGGTGGCAAGGTGGGCAGGGTCCCTCCTGCAGACAAACTCAAACTGATGTTAGTGTCCATACAGACACTGACAATGATGATAGGCACAGTGAGGCACAGGTAGGTTTTCAGGAGCTGCATCTGTGCCATTGGTTGACATCCCACTTTTATCCACCCCATTCCCACACAGAGTCACAATGCCCACACATAACTCATCACCAGTAGCCATAAATGAGGGCCGGTTTGCTGGTGGTATAATGGGACAGGAACCTGTGGTGACTATGGCAAGTGTGTCTGTACACAGCAGCCATAGCTGCCTGTCTGTTGGGGTCCCACACAGGCAGATGGACAGGGGTGCTCATAGGAGGGCTGCTGGCCATCCTACCCCTGGCAGAAGTGCCACAGCAGGTGTTACCAGGCACATGTTTTGACCCATCATAGAGGCACAGGCATGTATGGAACATGACACCAGAGATGGTCTGAGGCTCCAGTGGGCTAGTCTTCCTGTTGTACATGATTACAACTGGATCATGCAGATGGCCACCATTACTTTGCAGGGTTTATGGATAGATGGTTGGGTGAGGTGGTGGGAATCCTCAACCATGTGGTGTCTGTGGTAGACCATGTGGTGGGAGTAAAGCATCAGCCATGTGGACCTAGGTCAGCAACACCAGCATGTGGTGGTCTACGTGGACATGTGACATATCACTAATGTTCCCGTAGTGGCAGTACCATCAGCATCAATACAGGGGGGGTGCTGTCCATACCACAATGCAGCAGGCCATGTGAATATGGTTCTGGTTATTCCAAGCAGGGATGCAGATCCAGCAGACAAATGTCATAATCAGGGGAGAGTACCCTAAATTTGCTTCTGCCTGATGCTGCCCATGCAACCCCTGCTAGGTGCAGTTCCCGTGTCTGTGGCCAGACACAGTGAACTGTACACCCTGCCATGTATGGTACACAGGTGTACAACATACACCTGTGTAGAGTAGCCCATGGCAGAACTGGGGGAATCCACACACACACACACACACACACACACACACACACACACACACACACACACACACACACACACACACACATGCACACATCACCATCACAGCTAGTGCACCTCTATACCTACACACCGCACATCTGCACAGACCATTTAATGAACAAACCCCTAACTCACACACATGATGTCAACCAAACAGCTCAGCCTAGGCCTCTGGTATACCCACACCACACTCTGTGCATATGATGATACCTGTGCCACATCCCTGTCATCCATACCAGCAATGCAGGGACATGCTAATATGGTTCTGATGCACCGGGTGTATGCACAACAGCTGAGCAATGTAATGCTGTTTAAAATGTTGTCAGCTGGAATGTTTCATGCTTACGTCAGGGTGTGTAGCTGTCCAGCCATGATGCATTATTGCTGTTATTAACACTGACTGAATGTGGTCTCCTCAATGTATTCTGTTTCTGTTCTAGGTGTCTCTGTATCAGGCGGATGTTGGTCTGCTGTCCTTTCCTACAACAGGTGTGGCACTGTGGTAATATATTGACTGTGTCATATCCTGGGTACAGTTGAGCACAAGTGACAGTTCTGTATAACAGTTACTGCCTGTGCCACATGGCTGATAGGTCTGAGGGGTGTATACAGGTGAGTGCGTGGTGGCAGATGTAAGCAGCTCTTCTACAGTGGACAATGGTAAGTGTTCTTGGTGGCACACACCAAATGTTTGTGAATAACACACACACACACACACACCCACACACACACACACACACACACACACACACACACACACACACACACACACACACACACACATGTGATACACAGAGAATACTGTTCACATGGGGGATGTACTTCATTGTGCAGAGAACTCATGTTGGCATTTGTAATTCCACCCAGACCAAATTGCCAGAACATCACATCAGTAAATAATCAGTCCACCAAATTTAATTTCATTAGAAATGGTACTGGCAGGGTATATGTCCTTTTTCCCAATGTACTGCAATCCTGGAGTTGGTATACATAGTTGTGCTGGTATGGGGGGCATAGCCTCCCACATTGAAGTGTGTGGATGACATAAAACCACACATAGTGTGATTAACAACTATATAACCTATTAACATAAACTGGACAGTATAACAGCACAGTAAGTGGGGGCATACACACAACAATACCCACAATGTGGGTGGCTGTGCCCACAACAACCACACCCAACTATGTATACCAACTCCAGTCCCACTGTACAGCTGTACAGTGGGTAAAAGTGCGTTTACACATCCACTAATATTCTTGATGGAATGATTTTCCCCAAGATGATTGCTTTGCAATGTTAATGTTTGCCAGTTAGTTATCAGACAGATGATCTCCTGGGAAATATATTTTCTGCAAAATGAAATAGATCCCTTCACATACACCCACACGTACATTGCAATACTGAGATTAGTACCCCTACATAGGAACTTATTGCTACTAATGTGTTTTCCCTTACTTGCACACACCACAGAGTGTGTAGGGTGAGATGTGTCCCAAGCTTCTGTAAAGTGAAGAACATCACCAGACCTTGGATAGTATGGTAGTGGGGGATGTACTGGGTGTTAATGGACAATACATAGTATAATATGCTGTCATATACACATTTACAAACATATACAGTCATAGACACATTTGACAGACCTGTGTTTAGCAGTGCTGACTACCTTGTCAGTGAGTCCATACTGTTACAGAATTTGTGACCCCAGCACATGCATCATTGGGCTGAAGAGTGTCATCAGTTACCTGTATGGTTGATGGTCACAGCGTTCTTCATACAGTGGACCTTGAGACATGTACTGGGGTTACCATGGTGTAATGACAGTATACCCAGCACACCCACCCCACATTGGCTATTGTACTCACTGAAATCCATGATAATGCTCTGACATACCCAAAATCACACAGTGACCAGGACTGCAATACAAACCCATGTCTAATTATTGCTACTACAGGGATATGCATTTATTGCACATGCCACAGGGATAGTATGTTAAGGCTTTTGTCATAGCTCTCCTAATGTCAGCAACATCACCATCCCTTATAATGTATGGTAAGGTTTAGTGTATATGGAGTATGTGACCTCAGAATGCTGTCTTCTACACATATGCACACTCACACACAATTGCACACACAATTGCGCACACACACACACACACACACACACACACACACACACACACACACACACACACACACACACACACACACACACACACACAAACACACACCCACATTAGCCAGGACTGAGAGGGCAAACCACACCTATCTACCTATTTGTACAATACTCAAACACTGTAATACCCAATAATGCACACAAACACATTTGTCAGTACTATGGTGCATAGGTGCAGATGTTCCTAGATGTGGACTAGTCTATTATCCAAGGAGAGATGAGAAGAGTAGGGCGTGTGCATACACTAATATCATGGCACCTGATATTTGTCAGCAGACCCTCTATCAATTGATGCCACTTGAGCAATCTCCAGGGAGACAGTTATATTCAACATCTACTCATCTGGTTTTCTCTTGTAGAGGGCCAGTGAGGAGCACCACTCAACATGTATGCAACACATTTATTTATTTATTTATTTATTCCAGTTTGATGACCAGGGAGGTCCACTGGGCCTGGGGGGGGCTGTTTTCAGTGGAGGCCCGGGGAGAAAAGCTCCACAATACAAAGTTTAATTACATGATTAATTACAAAGAAAATTACAAGATTAATTACAAAGAAAATTACATGATTCACAAAAAGTTGTAACCCGAAAAGGGTATGAACCAGGAACAAAACAAAATTCCAGACAACTGCACACTGAAGTAAGGTCCACAGGCAAATCTTTAATGGAAACCAGAAGACTAAGTGCTTTCACCATATAACCATGGCATCATCAGAGTCAATGACTACAACATTCTGATCCCCTTATTTAAATACACCACCAATTAAACAATTATCCTTAATTAAAAAAAAAATTATTATTAATAAATAATGGCTGAATACCATTAAACCAGCCATAGAATTCTAAATGCTACAATACTAAAAATTAAATACAACAACACATCACCCAACAATATTTAAAAATATATATGTTATATATGTATATACTATACTTTTATACACAGAAAAACAAACAATTAATTAAATACGTACTAAATTACTAAATCAAACCATATAAGATCTGTGCCTTAAGGCAGGCTTGAGAGAGATAAAATCATTCAATCCTGGGTGTTTAGTTGCGTTAAGCCTCAACTGCCACTCTGCTTCCAGCATGGCAACTTTATTATTAACATCCCCTCCTTGATCAGTATAGACACGATCAATAACAAAAAATAAAAACTTTTTGAAGTTAGAACACTTACAAGAATGGATGTACAAGGCATTGTGTGGATCTTTATTTTTGATGGACCTATTGTGTTCCATAACTCTGTCCCTCAATCTACGGGTAGTCATGCCCACGTAGAATGCTTCACAGCAACTACATGTGGCAACATAAACTAAATTCTTACTATTGCAATTATATATACATATATATATAAACATATATATTTTAAAATATTGTTGGGTGATGTGTTGTTGTATTTAATTTTTAGTATTGCAGCATTTAGAATTCTATGGCTGGTTTAATGGTATTCAGCCATTATTTATTAATAATTTTTTAATTAAGGATAATTGTTTAATTGGTGGTGTATTTAAATAGGGGGATCAGAATGTTGTAGTCATTGACTCTGATGATGCCATGGTTGTATGGTGAAAGCGCTTAGTCTTCTGGTTTCCATTAAAAAATTACATGATTAATTACAAAGAAAATTTCATGATTAGTTGCAAAGAAAGTTAGGATTACAAACAACAGGTAGCATTCTAAAGAAAAAGGGAAATAAAATATTTACAATTTAGTTTACAGGGCTTAGGGTGGTTACTTTAGTGGAGGCTTGGGAAAAAAAGCCAGACATTAAAGTTTAATTATAGAATACTTTCAGTGGAGGCTTGGGGAGAAAGTTCCACAATACCAAGTTTTATTACATGATTAACAACAAAGGAAGTTAGGGATTGCAAGCAGCAAGTAGCATTCAAAGGAGTGAGAAAAGAAACAGTTTAGCTTCAGGAGTGAGAACAGGCATATAGAATTGTGGCTAGCTTTTGCAGTTTGTTTATATATAATCATTAATTTACAGGGAGGTTAGGGAGGTAAGAAGGTTAGCCTGGGGAAAAGGGAGGGGAGAGCTTGAGAGAAATGGGTGGAAGAGTACAGTTGCATTTCCTGTTTAGATAGAGGTAAGAATGAAGTTGAGTTTGAAAGTTATTAAGGTTGTCACAGGTCCTCAGTGTGGAGGGCAGAGCATTCCATTTTTTAGCTAGGGAATAAGATAGCAGAAGCTGCCCAGCAAGACACTTGGGTTTATGGATGATGATCAAGTTTTGGTGGGTAGATCTAAGGGGGTCTAAGGGGCTTATAAGGTTGCAGAATATTGGATAGTGCAGGACATTTAGTAAGTTGGAACAGTAATTTGTGTGTTGTGGTGATTTGGTGAAGGTTAAGTAGATTGGGGAGTTCAAGCCAGTTTAGAGACTGTAGGGAGGTGCAGTGGTGAGAGGAGGATTTTGCATTTGTGGCGAATCTGGCTATTTTATTGTAACATATTTCCAGTTTGGAAGTGAGTGTGGAAGATAAATTAGTTAGTAGAGGAGCGCCATACAGTAGAGAGGGGAGTAGGTAGGTAGTGGCGAGAGTTAGTCTGGTGGAAGGAGAGAGGAAATGATTGTTTCTGTAAAGTAGGCCTAGTTTTATGTGGGTTTTCTTGATATTTAGCTGGATGTGATTGTTAAATTTTAGGTGTTAATCAATGGTTATACCAAGAAGTTTGGCTGAGGTTACGACCTTGATAATGGAGTTATTAAGGCTGGTGATTTGGAGTAAGTTTTTGTCAATAGGGAAGGATTTTGAGGGAGAGAATAGAAGGATCTTTGTTTTGTTGGCATTTAGTGAGAGGTGATTTTGGAGCATCCAATTTTCGGTGGTGGAGAAAGCAGTTTGAGTTAGAAATTAGAGATCTTTTAGGTTAGAGGCATGACAGATCAGAGTGGAATCATCAGCGTATTGCACAATTTTGGTGTTAGGTTTGGCTTTGTGGAAGTTGTTAATAAAGATATTGAAAAGCAATGGGCTAAGGATTGAACCTTGGGGTACTGCAGTGGGGGTAGGGAGGAAAGTGGACATGGCCTGGCCCCATTTCATGGCTTGGGATCTATCAGAAAGGTAGCTGGAGAACCAAGTAAGAGTTTTATTGGAGATGTTGAGGTTAGACATATGATTTAGTAGGTGACTATGGGAGTTGGTATCGAAGGCTTTAGATAAGTCTAGCAGAACAGAGGATACGATATTACCACAGTCACAAGCAGATTTGACAGAATGTAAGAAGGAGAGAAGGGCGGAGTTGATACTGTGTCCAGTCCGGAAGCCATTTTGGGTAGGGGAGAGTAGTTGGTGTTTGGTAAGGAATGGCAGGAGCTGTAAGTGGATAAATTTTTCAAGAATTCTGGAGATTGGGGAGAGGATGGCTATGGGGCAGAAATTGGAGGTGTTAAAATTTTTGCCACCCATGTGAAGTGGAAGTATAAAAGCAGACTGCCATAGTTTGGGTACATAGGATTCAAGTAGTGATCTATTGATCAGGATCCTGATAGGAAGAGCAATACTGTGGAAGGCTATTTTTAGGAAGGAGGAAGGAATGTTGTCAGGGGCATTGGAGCAAGGTTTGAGTTTAGTGAGAAGTCTCTCTATTTGTTTAGTGGAGATGGGTTTGAGTTCAAAAGTGGGGGGGAGGGAGAGGAGGATTGAGCAGTAGCAGGTGGAGGGTTATTGTTGGCAAAGGTCTTGGTTAGCTCAGCAATAGAATAGGTAAAGAAGGTATTGAACATTATTTCAATTTCAAGGTCAGATTTGCTGGAGTCTGGGCAAGGGTTATTTTTGTCCCAGGTTTAAGGAGATAATTAATAGAGTTCCAGAACTGTTTGGGTTTTTTTGTGTGATTTGCTTGTAATTTGATGTAGTAAGACTTTTTGTCTTTAATAACTTATTTTTTGGCTTGGTTTCTCAGCTGTTTGAATTTAAGTAAGATTTCTGGTTGTTTATGTTGGAGGTAAGCTTTCCAGGTTTCATCTCTTAGTAGCATAATTTTTTTGGTGTCTTTGGTGAGCCATGGGGTGGTATTTGCTTTAACTCTTTTTGTTCTTATTGGTGCTAGGGAGTTAAGGACAGTTATGAAAGTAGAATTGAAGTAGTCAACAGCTGCGTCTAAAGGAATAGTTTTTAAGTGGTTCCAGTTAGTTAGTTTAAGGGAGTCAGAGAAAGTAGTAGGGTCAAAGTTAGATAGGTTGTGGGTTTGAATGTAGTAGTGGGAGTGTGAGGAAATGGGTGTAGCCCAATGGATGAAGGCAGGGAGGTGGTCTCCTAATGGGTCATAAATGACACCAGATTTTAGGACTTTGTTAAGGTGGGATACTAGCATCCAGTCTAGTATAGAGCATGGGGGTTGTTTTTGTTAGGTTTAGAAATAGAGTTTTAAGTTGAGTAAAGTTAAATAGATTGATTGATATAGTGGGATTATGGTGAATAATTTTGTTCCAGTCTATATTTACATCTCCCATGATGAAGGTTTCTAGCTTAATGTTGGAGGAGGTCCAGGAGAGGATGTATTCCAAGATGCTAGTGTTGTTACCAGGGGGAATATAAAGGGACTTGATACAGGTGCTCTTATGGTTGTTCACTTTTAGTAGGCCAGTTACAAGTTCAGCATTATTGAAAGAAGGAATGAGGTTAGGATATGGAGTGATAGACAAGTGGTTAGAGTAGATTAGGGCTACACCACCACCTCTTCAATATTGGCGGTCAGAACGGAGAGATAGAAATCCAGGAGGAAGGAAATCAGAGTCGCTTATATGAGGTTTTAGTCAGGTTTCGGAGATGGCTACAGTGTCAGGAGAATTGTGATTGAGCCAGGCGTGAATGTGAGTTAATTTATTATTCACACTTTGGGCATTGATGGTGAGGAACTTGAGGTATTTATTGGTGGATTTGTTGTAGTTATTAGGGGGGGTGTAGGAGAGAAGTTAGGTCCTGGATTGGGGTGAATGTCACCGGCTAAGCAAAGGTGCAAGGGAAGTGGAATACATTTATATGGTTTACAATTAGATAAAGATGGCCAGTAGAGAATAAGTTTAGGTTTGCAGTATTTAGTAGAGTTTGAGAAAAGTTTTACATTTAAGAGTTGGATAGGAAGGGAGGGAATTAAGGAGGCTGAGATGTTGTGGAAATGGGCTGAGTGGGAGGGGATGGGAGGTAGTGGAGATGGGTGTAGATGGATATTGGAGAAGGAGGTGACATGGTAAAAAGGTAGTAGAAGAAGGAAGTGGATATATGTTGAGGTGAGGATGTGAGGAGGAGGAGTGAACATGGTAGATGAAGCCTATTAAAAGTGAAGTAAAGGGGAAGGAAATATGTAAGTTAGGTGGGAGGGGGATTGGTAGTGAGGGATAAGTTGGTTGGGGGGTGGAGGAACAGTGTTTGAGGATTGGCTGACAAAGAGAGAGGGGAGTTTGAGGATAGGCTGGTGAAGAGGGAGGAGTGTTTGGGGATTGGCTGGTGGAGAGGGAGGGGTTATAGGATGAGAATAAATGGAGGAGTGCTGGGGGTGGTCAGGAATTGGGGGCAGGGTAGGGAAGCAGAGTGAGCCAGCAGGGTGAACGGAGCAGTATAGAGCAGCAGAGTGAGAGAGACCAGCTGAAAAAGTATCAGCCACTACTGTTCACAGTGAAGGTAAGTAGGTTATTTGGTAGAAAAACTACGTAAAGTGTTACCTTTATGTAAGAGCAAAGAAAAAACAAATATAAGAGAGCTTTTTTCCTTAGTTAGTGTAAGGTTATGGGAGGGTGGTTAAAGCAGGGTTTAGAGAGCGTGGATTGGGATTTGGGAGGCTTTGTTAAGTTACAGGCAGAATAGAGGCAATGTTGGACATAGGGGTTTAAAAAATGATACAAGCTATAGGATGAATGAATACTGCCACCTAGAGGAGAATGGAAGGATAGCAGTTAGGAAAAATAATTAAATAGGAAAGGGTCTGTAGATAAGACTCATTTAGAATTAAACTACCTAGATTTCAGGGACTAGAAATCAGGGAATACAGGTGGGAGGGGGGTAGTAGTGGTTTGCGGTAGACTGCTGATTCACATACATGGAAGGACAAGCTAACAAAATAAGTAGTCTTAGATAAAAGAGTCTAGTGCAAGGCTACATACATTCAAATGAAAATATTTATGGGAGTCCGCACTGAAGTTCTTTTCCTTGAATGGCCCAGACTAGCAGGTAGGAATGTCCTGGAAAAATCGACAGAGGTTTTGCAGGAGGAAGTTCTTAAATTTCCAGAGACTGGGAGGGAGCTTCAGGAGTGGAGTACTGGAGGAGAGCGTAAAAAAAAAACATACGAGTTTAGGTGATTAAAAATAAGAGAAGATAAGCAGGTAGAGGAGAAGGAGGTAGTGGAGGTAAGTGAGAGTGGTCAGCAGAGGAGGAGATTGAAAGATGTAACTTGAAATATGAAAGATAAATTGAGGGAGAGTTGGAGTAAAGAGGAAGAATGGGAGAGAGAGCAACAGAAGGAAAAAAACAGCAAGGTAAGGTTATAGGAGACTGCAGGAGTAGGCAAGGAGGAATGCAGTTATCCTAGTCTTAGTTCACTTTAATGACAAGTCACACAATCTCAAGTCAAAATGCATTAACCAGATCAATTGTTGAGTAGGAGGAATACAGATTGCAAAATTGTTAACATCAGATGCATATTGCATAACATGGCCAGTGTCTGGGTTGGGACCTGTACCCAAACATGTTCTGTTGACTGTGGTAGTCTGATTGAGGTATCCATGGCATGTGGTACATAGAGACTGGGGTTTTCCAGCTGTGGCATGCATAACCCAGCTGGGCAGACATGTCTGGGTCAGTCAATCAGAGATTGCCTGTAAGCAGCCATGATGAATGCCTGACATCTGCTGTGGCATGCATAACCCAGCTGGGCAGACATGTCTGGGTCAGTCAATCAGAGATTGCCTGTAAGCAGCCATGATGAATGCCTGACATCTGCACTTCAGTACAGAGGACAGACAGTAGATAGGCAACAGGTTATGCATTAGGATGAATGTTTTGAAAGGATAGATGTCTGAGACTGATAGGTATGCCATTACTAAATTATAGCAGTCCTCAATGACATGTCCTTAAAAACATGGTAGTCTACAGTTACTATCAACATAGCATGCCAATATCCACTAGGAGATACATAAACACATACAGCTCAATCACCAACAACACGATAGCCAGTACTCAGAGTCCAGTTATGCATGCAGGGATGTATGTTAATGTACTACAATCTGCAATCTACTCTTACTTGGAAAAACACTGTTAAAAGTTGTAACATAATGATACCATACATGCAAATGTGCCTGCATATAATGTGGGATACTACCCAAGTATGAGACACAAACACAGAGAAAGGATTGTGGTACTACACATGTATACTCAGGTGTCCCATACAGTGTACTCACACCCCTTGCTACTGTAAAGACAGCACATAGAAGCATGTGATGTAAATGTATGTAAATACAGTTATTAAATATGTCATTACCCTGATATTTGATTAGACTGGAATGTGATCATTGGTTACCAGGGCTGGGCTATGCATAGCAGGTGTAAGCATTTAAATGCTAAGCAGATTTGCACACTGGTATGCGAAGTCTACACCGTGTAAGCGGGTATTAGTTTAACATTACGTTAGAAGTACTTAGCTTTGCACAAAACTGTGCAAACCCGCTTAAAGCTTCTTTAAAGTGCCTTAATCGCCCTGTCCCCCTTGTTCTGCCCAGCAACAAAATGAATAGCCATGTAGGTCTTGAACACAGAGCCCTGCACATTATAATCACAGCACTTAACCAGTAAGCCATGAGAATGTCTGTGGCTTTTCAAATATATCTTTCAGTACACATACTGATTAGCAGTGAACAACTGCTTTAACTACTACAATTGTTTAGTACTTGTAAGTGAAAATAATGTTGAATCAGTCATGTTCTCATATGTAAATATAAAGATATCAGATTAATATGGTGGGATACATTTGAGAAGATTTTTACAACACTCATGTATACATAAAATGATACGGATATATATATATATATATATATATATATATATATATATATATATATATATATATATATATATATATATATATTTCTCTCTCTCTCTCTCTATATATATATATATATATATATATATATATATATATATATATATAGTATATATATATATATCTATATATATATATATATATATATATATATATATATATATCTATATATATATATATATATATATATATATATATATATATATAAAACATGTGCCCATAGCATGTACTGGAGTCATACCTCAGCACCATAACTGTCAGCTTCTTAGTGCAAGGGAATGTAATATACGTATTGCAGTTATAAATGTAGAATGTTGCTACAGTGACAGGGGTTGTGTCAACACAGATGTTGTGAAGGAAGACTCTTCTGAAACTGACATGTATGCCACCAGCTACTGACAGATATCATAACATCATCATACTGAAGTATCAAAGAAATCACAGTAACGATCCTGTGGAATACAGTACAAATTTGAGCAATAAACATGGAAAGTCTGAAATTATTGGGTCAGTCATGAGGTATACACAGAACTCTTTAGTGCAAGAAATGTCGACAAGGCTGACAAAGGGGATGTTTAAACCCAAGAGAATGGAGATATATCACAAATACTGGAGTAGATAAGCTCACACAGTTGATGCATTCACACCCTCCTGTCTGTCTTAACACATATTAAATGGAGGAGCAGAGGTCCCAAGCACACATACTTTCCACTAGTTAGTGACATACATCTTCACAGCATCCCACTGCTTTGTCAGAAATACACAACACGTATGGTGGCCAGACAACAGTACATCTGACAAATATCTGAACATAACATCACACTAGAGTAAATACACTGAGCTGCTAGACATGTCACCAAGCACTGTCTACACTACAGGCAGACTGCCACAACACTAACCAAATTTACCTATGGGGGAATACACATGTAAATGCAAATGTAGCAGGCAATACAGGCATGTAACAGCATGGAGTAACAGATATCAGTGTGAAAGTGCATACCCACTACCAATCTCAACACTGTCATAGTCACATAATGGTAAGGCAAAGTAATAGTACAGTATATGGACTGTGTGAACAAAAGCCATCATTATGTTTTCTACTCACATACTAACCCTACATATACTGGCCCAAATCACAGTGTAATCTGATGCCTGACTGTGGTATTGAACATGTCTCAGTTTGGCCCTACAAACATATAGGCCTATAGGTTATCATGAAATGGAGTGGCATTCAGCGTCAGATAGAACAGGACCAAGAACACTGACGTCTACCCCAGTCTGTACACAGGCCAAATAACATATTGACAATACACTGCTTCATAATACGGACACTCTGTTGACAATCACCATAAGTACACAGACCTCACTACTGTACAGACTACAACAGAATGTACAGGTTTTGTCCGCAAATATTAGGTCTGCTATACATTACATGTCTGGAAGTCTGATATATCACTGGCTTGATATCAGGAATTATGTCGGTAAATAATGATATACTGTACATATTCACCTCTCAGTGCATGACATTTGAAAAAAGGGTGAGAGGCTTGGGTGACAGAGGCACAAACACAGGACCAATATTGACATATTTCAGTTATAAACTAAGAACATTGCTGGAGTAACAGGGTTTGTAGTGACATATCCCTTCTGAGAGATGTGAAGTCAGTAACACACACGGATGTTATAATTTCCTGACTACAAACATCAGAGTATGCTACAGAATTCATAAAGGCAGACGATGTGTGAGTAACACACCAAATCTGACACTCCAAACTCTGGCCAGTCTGCAGATAGCCATACAGGTGAATGTTTTTTCAACCACATAACACTGTCATGCCAGACTTTAAATCATGCAGAACAGCCATATCCACACAAACCCAGTTAAACCAATATTACTTCAAATGTAGAACAGCAATAGTTACATTCTGTCCCCATGTCTGGAACATCCCCCTCCAGTCTGTTGGTCTGTCTCCACAGTGTTGGTTGCAAGAGGTATTGCAAACTACCCTCTGTGATTCTGTTTGTCAGACACCCACATGAAGTCCTGCTCATATTGAAGGAAAAGGGCCAACACACACTTGCAGTGCTTAGTTATAGGAGTGTGTTTCCATGCAAATGGCTGTAGGAATTATACCACAGGTGTTCTACATGCAATTAGCAAGTGGGGGACTTCAATTCGTGCACATACCATCAGCTGATCATGACTATTACCTATCAAAGTCAAGCTGCTGCCTATGCAAGACTGATGCATTTTTCCGCATCTAACAGAGAGGGGGGTAGAGAGTGAGGGAGACACAGAGAATGAAAGAAAGGAAGATAGTAAGAGCTACCCATGTTTGTGTATGATCTGTCAGTGGAAAGAGGTCTCTGGGTATTATAATGGTTGGCTATATATACATTTATGGCTGCGGATTGTCTACAAAAATCTCTATGGTGTTTGACAACTGTTGGCCTTGTAATGTGACATAGGGACATATGGGTCTTCAGTATGAAAATGTAGCAAAACCCACCCTGCAATGGATCCTGTTATTACACAATCACACCATGACCCACACAGGATACTGACAAGGCATACACACTTCCAGCACTGAGTTTCAGACCACTTCCTAGATATATACTGCTACTACAGTGTTACGCATTTATTGCACGTGCCATGGAGCTTATATGTTGAAGAGTTGTCTAAAGGTATCTTTGAAGGTAAGTGACATCAACAGCAGGACTAATGGAGGGGTATGGGAAATGTAGTAAGTGTGTATGTCCACAAAATCAGGTGTCATCAAAAACAAACACATTTTCACAGTTGACAGGACCAGGATTAAAAGCCCTACCTCATTAGTTTGCTATACTATGGTATTACGCAGTTATTGCATGTGTCACAGTGGAGAGCTGGCCAAAGGTACCTTGGAAGGCGAGTGACATCAGCAGCAGGGCTAAAGGAGGGGTATGGGAAATGTAGTAAGTGTGTATGTCCACAAAATCAGGTGTCATCAAATACACACACACTCACAAAGATTTTCACAGTTGCCAGGACCAGGATTAGAACTCCTACCTAACTAGTTTGCTACATCATGGTATTATGCAGTTACTGCATGCACCACAGAGCTTATGGGCTGAGACGTTGCCCAAGGGTTATTTCAAGGTGACTGGCATCCGTAGGAGTGCTAAAGTAGGGCAATGGGAGGTGTAGTGAGTGTGAATGGCCTCAAAATCATTCTTCTCCAAGCACATACACACACACACACACACACACACACACACACACACACACACACACACACACACACACACACACACACACACACACACACACACACACACAGTTGTCATGTCTGGGATTAAAACTCCTGCCGAACTAGTTTACTACACTACAGTATTACACAGTTATTGCAAGTGTCACACTGCTTATAGGGCTAAGACTTGCCCAAGGGGTTATTTCAAGGTGATTGACATCTGCAGGGGTGTTAACATGGGCAATGGGAAATGCATTGTTCATAGGTTCATAGGTAGGTACTAGGCCTTTGGCACTAGGGCCTATATAAGCCAATCCAAAAAGGTACCCTGGCTTTTGCCACCCAAGAAAATTATTTTCCTGTGCCCCTATCAAGCACAGCCACAGAAGTGATTCCCACGGTGAATTTCCTATCTCCCATCCAATCATCAAGATTTTTCTTGAAGAGTGCTAATGAGGAGCTTTGTTTGATATAGATAGGTAGTTTGTTCCAGAGTATGGGAAGTCTCTGGGACAGGAATCTATCCCTCCAGCATGTTCTGTTTATTGTGGTGACAAGGTTTAGGTCTTTAGAGTGTGTAGCTCACAGGGATTGGGATTTCTTTAAGTGGAGCATGTCCAACAGCTCTGGGTTTGACATAGCTTTGTATGTTAGGCCAAGATCGCCTTTGAGTAGGCGATATGTGACGTAGTAAAGCTGGAGTTTTTTGAGATGGTCTGTGTAGGGCATCCGTTTTAGGCCAGTAATCCTCTTTGTGAGGTATTTCTGTGGCCTTTCTAGTTGTTGTAGATGTCTTGTGAGGTACATACCAAAAGGGGCACTATATTCTACAATGGGTCTAATGAGTGACGTGTAGAGGGGAACAATGACCTCTTTTTTCCTGAATGAGAAACCTTCTGTGATGAGGTGTGCCATGTAGAAGGATTTCCTGACTGCTGTAGAGATATATTTATCAAAGGAGAGACTACTGCCCACCTGTATCCCAAGGTCTCTTATCACACTTTTGGTGTTAAATAGACTACCACCTATGTGGTAGTTCATGGGTACAGAGTTTTTACCAAAAGGGATGACAATGCACTTTTTGGCATTGAGCTTAAGGCCATGGCTTTGACACCAGGCATCTGTCTCAGTGAGGCCCTTTTGTAGGATGTCCACATCATTAGGAGTTTTGATTATGGCTCCTACTTTGCAGTCATCTGTGAACTTCATTAGCCAAAGACCTTCTGTGTTAACCTGTACTTCAGAAAAGTAGATACCAAGCAAGAAAGGACCCCAGGACTGAACTCTGTGGTAGTCCACTTGTCACTGGTCTGAAGTCGGATTTGGAGTCTGCTACTATCACAGTGTGGGTTCTGTCAGTGAGCCAGTTGACAACCCATCTTGTGACATAGGGTTTTGTACCTAGTTTAGTGATTTTATCTATAATTCCAGAGTGGGGGATGGTGTCAAAAGCCTTGGTGAGATCTAGATAGGCTGTGTGAACCACCTTTCCCTCATCTATGCCTTTGTTGACCACTTCAAAGAAGTTTGTCAGGTTTAGGAGACATGATCTGCCTTTTACAAACCCAAACTGGGTGAGGTCCAGAATTTGGAGATTACCAATCTCATTGTTTGTACGTTTCATGATGATACGTTCCATAGCCTTGCAGACCATTATCATCAGGCTAATGGGGTGGTAGTTCCCGGGGTCCTTGGTGACTCCCCCATTGTGGATTGGGATAACTGTCGCTGTGCACCATTCAGTGTGCACAAAGCCTGAGGTGAGGTTATGATTAAGCATGTTGCTTAGTTGGTGGTGCCAGTTCATTCTGTAGTTCATGTATAATGCAGTCTGGGATGTTGTCAGAACATTGTGTGAATGGGCCAAAAATCATTCCTCTGGAAACACACACACACACACACACACACACACACACACACACACACACACACACACACACACACACACATACACTCAGTCACACACAATTTCACATTTGACATGACTGAGTTTACAAATGCTACATGAATACCTATTTGTACTATCATGTTACACAGTTATCACAAGCACCACAGACACTATAGCACTGAGAGCTACCAAAAGGAATGTCTACAGTGATTTACATCAGCACATCATGTGATATAGGCTAATTGGATGTGTAGTAGGTGGGACAGCCCTCATAAATGCATTCTCTCTGTCACTGTCTCTCTGTTCCCCACATCTCTGCATGTGTGTATTTGACATATTACCGTCTGCTGGCCTTAGATATGTGTGAGTATTCCTATTCAATGTGTGTGTGAAGTATTATTGTACAATTCGGTGTCTGTGTGTGTGCACAGACATCTGCAGATGACAGATATGTATAATCCACTGTGTTGTCAGACACGGGCTTCAGTTCTCTAAGTGTAGGAGCATGCCCAGTATGATCTTATGTATTGAGTGCGTGAATCCATTCCAGGTAGGGTTGTACTCTAGTCCAGGCTTTGGTGTTCTATACCTACACATATAACTAGCAACCTGTTTCTGCAGGATATCTGTGGATAGGTTGCATTCTGTCTCTCCAACATTCCCAGGCTGTGAGCCAGTGGATTTCCCTGGGGTGACAGTGTAAGTGTGTGATGTATTACTGGCAATACGTCCTGTCCATATTGATCCATTGGTCTGGATTCAGGCAGGGTGCTGCTTACAGCTAGGGACACACCTGCATATGGCACCTCTTCAACATGCTGCATTCTGTGGGTATCCCCATACAGATGTGGGGTCATACTGTACTCATTCCCAACAGCAAGGATATGACTGTGATAAACCTGTGGCTGATAGTGGGGTGAGCTGAGTGCATGTGTGGTATGGAAGATACTTGCAACTGACTCACAGATATATCTGGGACATTCCCCTTATGCTGCCTTGTGTGGGGACATAGGCAGTCTCTCATTACTTCATAACTGTGCCTTTTGTGGTCTGCTAGTGAGTGTCCAGCCTACAGCAGTAGGCCATACTACACTGACAACTAATGTGCTACTAACCTGTATGTATAATTCCAGAGTTGTGTGCAGTTGACAGTCACATTTTATGCACTTTGTCTAGGGTACTTCCACCTGTGTCCTGTGTGTATGTATGTGCCCACATTCATGGCATGTCCATCTTTCAGATGGTGACAGATTTTGACATCTGGACAATGAGTATGGATGACTGCTGAGATGAGTATTCTGAGAAGCATTGCGGTTGGCACTGCAGTTGTAAGAACATAGTTCTGTCAACCACAGTACTGCCCATAGGCCACCGAGACACAAACCTCCATGACTACATGTTGACCACTTCCAGACAATATTGAACATGCAACAACGTAACACTCATACCTCTGCATCTTGTACACATGCAACAATCTATCCTGTAGACTGGGCCAGTTTGGGTAATCTGTGCTCCATTGATATTACTCCTCACACTTACATGTAACTGCATTTTTACATAGTATTGGGGTGGGCACACCTGACAAGTTTACACATTTGCTATGACTGTACTGGTATTTCATGTTCTCTGTTGGCTTCCATTTCATATCGTATTCTGACCTATCATGCAGCCTGTAGGCATATCAGTAGAGTACAGCTCTTATATTGTATTGACTTACATTTCAGTTTCAGACTTCTTACCCTTCGGAACAACCATACAACTGCCAGACCTGTTGTAATCTATCTGTGTAGGTCTGGAGAGGGCTGTGGACCATTGCCATCAATTGGAGGCCTTAACCCATCCTTTCTTGATGGTCATTTACACCTGTCCTGCTGGCTGAGGCTGGTGGTGGATATGTGAGCCTCAGTGATATGCATGTGTGTGTCCTATTGACACACACAGTTATTTGAGCCACCGATGTACTGCAGTGGAATTTGTCACCTTGTCTAGTACTGCCTATTATGTTGATACCAGTATTTGTTATGGATTTCATGCTGCCCATATAGGTGGTCAGTATCTGCTGCCATTCCATTCAGCCACCCGATTCCATTGCCTGCTCATGTCCATACCAGACATACAACTATCTTAACATACTACTCCATTCAGTAATTGATAGGAAGGTTGACTTATCTTGTGGCTGGGCCAGTATTGAGGGTGGTGCTGGAGGCCTGACTATGTTGGATGTACATAGTACAGTATCTATACATGGTAAAGCACAGGTAGTGTCATGCTTGGCATCCCTTTTACTGTATGTGTGAGTCAGAGAGAGGTGTCATTCTCTGGGTCCCTACCACGTCAGTGTATGTGTTATGCATTGCCTCTTTGCCAAGGCCTGGGCATACTGGGCATGCCTCCTTCTGCTTATAGGGGCAGGGTCAGGATGTTCCTCCTCCGAGTCCCTCAGTGCTTGTACTGGCCTTGGAAATGATGGGGGGCTGTGTGGCCCTGGCCCATGCTGTTCCTGCTGCAGCTGTTTCCGCAGGATCATATTGTGTAGCATGGCACATGCTATGTACATTTGTGTACATGTAGCTGGAAAGTACTGCAAGGTTCCACCAGATATGTCCAGGCAGCAGAACCATGGCTTGAGCATCCCAAACACACACTCTATAATGATTCTGGTTTGTGCGTGTGCCTCATTATGGCATTCTTGTTCAGGTGTGTGTGTGCATTTCTGAGAGGTGTCATCAGCCATGGCTCCAGTGGATACCCAGCATCCCCCACTAGATGGCCATATGGGATATCCCCACTGGCAAATGACTGATACAGGTGTGTCATATGCCAGATGTGGGAGTTGTGATAGCTTCGAGGGCTGCCAGCACACACATTCAAGATAATTCCCTGGGCATCGCACATGACCTAGCAGTTGGAGGGGACGCCATTGCAATTTATGTAGACCCTACCCAGCTTGCCAGGTGGTGCTTTGATGTGTATGCGCATGCAGTCTATAGCACCCACTACCTCAGGGTATTCTGCTATTTGGTGGAAGAGATGCATATTGCTGGTCAACGCCTCTTGGGCATTGAGGAAATATATGTGCTCACCAGTGTGTGCTGACATGGCATCCAAGAACTGAAGAAGTACCCTGTATGCTGATGCCTGTGAGATCCCCATGATATCCCCAGTTGGCCTTTGGAAGGTACCTGTGGCTAGTATTCTTAAGGCTACACATACATTGGTATCCACTGGGATGAGTTCCCCTCTTTTGGTTCTGTGTGTGTGTGTGTGTGTTGCTGTAGAATGTCCCTGTCCACCTTATAGCGCTCCAGTATCTCCAGCTCATGTAGCATCTAGTGGGTTACCCTGGGTCTGTACACTCTTCTCCTCTGCATCACTGCAGGATGGTCATCAGCATTCACATCCTCACCACCCTCAGCCTCTTTCACATATTGATGTAGGAGAGCGACAGCAGCCCCTAACATTTCTTTATTTTTGCCAGGTAAAATTTCCCCGTCTGTGTACAGCAGTGGTGTAGAGTTTGTGAGAAAAAACAGACTGAAATGTGTTTGCATGCTTTATAGCTGTGTGCTGGGCTTCTACCTGTGTAATTGGCTGAGCCTGATACATTTCACTTGCCAGCTATGCTAGTTCTCCTTAATTGCCTTCCTACTGCTGTTTCCCCTTCCCACTTCCTCCCTATTTAAGCTCTGAGGTGCGCTTTGCATACACAGTGCTCAAATGTCAACAGTTCTGCTATTTGCTGTATTTTTTTTTTTTGGCCTGCTGCAATCTGTATGCACCCGTTTATACAATGTAAGCACTTTTAAGCAGGAATGGCCCTCCCTGGACGCAAACACGCTCTAAATTTCTTGGAATAAGACAATACAGCCTCGGACACACACCCTTCCTTAGCTTTGCTTAGCTAAGGGCAGACATGAGCCACAGAGCTCCAGTGGGCTTACAGTAAGCATGACACACCCCCTTATGAAGTCATTCAGCTCTTAAACTTGCACTGTGGTATTCCTGTACCTACACAGTTAGGTACAAGCTGACACTGAAGAAATCTGTGATTCAGTAAAACTCCCCTCATTTGCATACCACAGTGTATAGGTCATTAGTTACTATACTTACACAGACCCTTTCCCCTTGACGACCACTGCTCCCAAGTGTTATTTCCATTCTGCATGCCATTGACTATAATGGCAAAATGCAGAATTCACTTAAAATGAACTATTCCCATTTTTTTTTCGACACGATCTCGTTTGCATGCCACTGCCCTAAGTTTAAACGGCCGGGATCGGCCAAGTGAAAAAAAGTTTAATTTAAAAAAAAAAAAATCAGTTTTTAATGCCAATGGCCTTATATTTGGCCATTGGCATGTGTATTAAACATAATACATGCTTTTACACAAGCTGTCATGCCTCTGTTTTGTCAGATGCAGAAATGTATTCAGTTACTAGCTGAATGCATTTCTGCACTGACACTGCTCTTATACGGAGTCCATGCAGCTTGGTGGATCACAAAATCACCTCATTTGCATGGTTTTCACCAGCAAATGAGGTAATTTGTATATTTACTGGTTTTCCGTGCAGGAACAGTGAAGGGCTGCTCATGCATGTGAAAACGTCACTTTTCTGGATCGCTCAGCGGCCATTTTCCATTCAGTAGCTCACACACTGTTCCTGCATGGGAATTCGTCCTTCATGAATCCCAGGGCAGTTGTTTGTGAACACAGCATATTTTCCATTTTAAAAAATCCAGTTTTAAAAAAACCTTTCTTACTAATGCTCATTGCATTAACAACCTGGGCAGATACATTTAATTTTGTTATCTGTGAATTAGTAAATTTGGGACTAGTGCTTTGTCTTCTGTAGGTCAAACTCTGTTATATATTTGCTTTAAAACTCTCTTACATTGTTTGACAAGGGGACTCTATCCTGTATAAATACATGAATGCCCAAAGTTAGGCTTGGATGTTCTACAGATTCTCACTGTTTAAAATGGGCCAGTTTTATCATGTACGTTTTTCATTTGACTCTGATCTGACCTTCCTGTCCATATGTTATTTGTAGAAAATACATCCTAACTCCTGTACAAACTACATTATGTAAGAGGGCTGTTAGCTATTAAAGATGAAATCATTCCATAGGATCAGAGGAAGTTTCTAGGCTACTGACCTTCAGGCCCTTATAAGCCTAACCAAGAGTTTAGCCCATGTTTAGGTAAGTCAGCACCCAAAGCCCCTGCCCAGCAGGGACACAG
The DNA here is from genome assembly GCF_019279795.1 of Protopterus annectens. Taxonomy (NCBI): domain Eukaryota; kingdom Metazoa; phylum Chordata; order Ceratodontiformes; family Protopteridae; genus Protopterus; species Protopterus annectens. Next base: position 207,494,719 of record NC_056731.1, read on the forward strand.
GTGGAATCCTAGGGGTGTATTTTCTCTTTCCCATCCAGTTATCCAGCTTGCACTTAAAAAGAGATAATGAGGTACTCTGCTTGACATGGAGAGGGAGTCTATTTCATAGATGGGGAAGTATCTGGGGGCACAAATCTCTCCCCCCAAGAAGTCCTATTGATGTCACAGACCAGGTTATGGTCACTCGTGTGGGTTATTTAAGTGGAGCTTGACGTGCGGATATGCAGCAGTCCCATCAAGGCAGGGATTGAGATTGCTTTGTATGCCAGACAAAGGTCACCTCTGAGAAGTCTATATGAAACTGAGTAGAGGGACAGGGCTTTTAACCTATCTGTGTAGGGCAGATGTTTGAGACCCTGGATTTTCCTGATGAGGAACGCCTGTGTTCTCTCCAGCTGCTGCATGTGCTTTGTGAGGTACATGCCAAAGGGGGCATTGTACTCAATAATTGGCCTTATAAAGGAAGAATACAGGGTTGTCATGACCTCCTTGTCCCTGGATGAGATACACTTACTTATGAGGAGGACCATGTAAAAAGCTTTCCTCACAATGGAAGCAACATGGTGGGGAAAAGTCAAATTGCTATCAACCTGGGTGCCCAAATCCCTCACAACTGGTTGTGTGCTTAGGACATTGTTATTAATGTGATAATATGTGGGGATGTCACTCTCCCCGAGGGGAATGATGATACATTTTTTGGCATTCAGCTTGAGGCCATGTTTCTGGCAGCCATCATTTGTTTGGGTGAGACCCTCTTGGAGGACGTCCACATCACTTGGGGAATTGATGACAGCACCCACCTTGCAGTCAGCTGCAAACTTCATCAGCCATAGCCCACTGGGTTTTGCCTGCACCTCAGAGAAATATATCCTGAATAACAGGACATTGTTATTAATGTGATAATATGTGGGGATGTCACTCTCCCCGAGGGGAATGATGATACATTTTTTGGCATTCAGCTTGAGGCCATGTTTCTGGCAGCTATCATTTGTTTGGGTGAAACCCTCTTGGAGGACGTCCACATCACTTGGGGAATTGATGACAGCACCCACCTTGCAGTCAGCTGCAAACTTCATCAGCCATAGCCCACTGGGTTTTGCCTGCACCTCAGAGAAATATATCCTGAATAACAGAAGACCCAAAGACTGATCCCTGGGGTATGCCACTCGTTACGGGTCTACTACTTTAGCTTTCCCTCTTTTGATTTGGTGAGTTCTATCAGTGAGCCAGTTTGCTACCCATCTGGTAACATATGGATTGATGCCTAGTTGAGAGAGTTTATCTATTATGCATGAGTGAAGAATAGTGTCAAAGGTTTTGGCCAGGTTAAGGTAGGTGGTGTGTACCATCTTCCCCCTCATCCATGCCTTTGGTGACTGTCTCAAAGAAGTCAACCAGATTTAATAGACATGACATCCACTTGACAAATCCAAACTGTGTGGGGTCGAGTGTTTGGAGGTTGCCAATGTCCATGTTAATGAGGTCCATGATAATCCATTCCATGGAATTGCAGTTCAGGCTAGTTAGGCTGATGGGTCTATAATTTCCCAGATTGGTGGACGCTCCTCCTTTGTGTAAAGGGATGACAGTTGCTGTCCTCCAGTTGGCTAAGACAAAGCTGGTACTCAGGCTTTGGTTGAATAGGTTGCCTAATGGAGATGTGAGTTCATGCCTGAGTTCATGTAGGATGCAGCCTGGGATGTTATAGGGTCCCATGGAGGCTGTATTTTTGCTTTTGAAAGGGCAGTCGTGACCTGTTCCCTAGAGATAATGGGAGAGGTGCAGGTAATGGGGATGCCCTGATTTACTGATGGGGGGACAGGGGGGTGAAGTTTTCTATGAATCTGTTAGCCAGTAGGTTGGCTATATCTACAACATTTGTGTATGTGGTGTCCTTGACCACCAGTTCTGAACAGATATGAGTGCTACCTTTGTGGTTGCAGACATATTTGAAGTAGGCCTTATGATTGTCTTTAGTAGATATAGCCAATATGTACCCGAAGTTGGCTTTAGAGGATTTCACTAATACTCTTATTTGCTTGTTCAGGCTAAGGAGAGATTGCTTCTATTTGGGAACCTGCTCCTTCTTGGTCTTGGACAGTAATTTTTTTCATTTTGTTATATAGTTAATTTAATGTAGATGTCCACCAGATAGGTTTACTCTTTCTTGTGGAGGATGATTTTGTCCTGCTGGGTATACCTGATTCCATGCATCTAAATAAATGCTCATATAGTATTTGGTATAGATTTAGCAATTGGTGCCAGTTCCTACAGAGGGGGAGGTGACTGTGAAGCTGTTTATAAGCATCTCTCAGGAGGTTGTAATCAGCTTTGGAGAAGTGTTTTTGTTTGACCCTAGCTAGAGGGGTGTCAGTGGAGATGGTGACTTCGAATGTGATCCCTTTATGGTGGGATCTTACCAGGGAAGATGATACAATAGGGGTGCTGCAGTGGTTAATCATGTTGGTTAATACCACGTCCAATATATTATCACCTCTTGTGAGGGTATTGACTAGCTGTTGCTAGGCATTTGCATTGATAAAAATCAAGGAATCTCTCAGTATTTGTGCACTGGCATGAGTAGTTTTTCCAGTCTATGGTAGGTAGCTAAAGTCATCTAGGATCGGGGTAAAGGGTTGAATCTTGATAGATTCAAAGAGGTCCAGATAGGTGGAGTGAGCATCTTGAATCAAATTTGGTGGTCTGTATCGACCTATGATTTGAATAGGGGTCTTGTCAACAGTTTACTGCACTTGGAATGTGCTACGTGCACCATACTGTTTCACCAGCCTGGAGGTGTGTGTGTATTTGATATATATATTGAAACTCCACCTCCTTTGTCTTTGCTGCCTACAGTTTGGGGCCTGAATGTATGATAGTATGAGTAACCAGGTAAGGCTGTGATGCTCTCTGCAGCTTTCAATCAGGTTTCTGTGTCTGCACAAATGTCAGCATCTTTCAGGGTTAGAATATTTGCAATGAGTGCAGTTTCATGTTTAGACTCCTAGTGTTTAGCAACATGATCTTTAATTTGAGCTTTGCCAGTAACCTGAAGCCCAAGTGAGACAGATGCAGGCCATCTCTAGCAAAGCACTGTGGTACGCCAATCATATCTTCCCAGGCTGTCAGGTACTGGATACTCCTGGCATGACACCAGTATCTAAGCCAATTGTTAAAGTCAATCATTTTCTGTTTGTATTGAGGCATCATTCTGGATGATGGTAGAATGCTGCTTAAGGCTAGGGACATACCTGCCTGGGGCACATATTCAGTGAGCTCAATCATGTCTCTCTTCACATAAGTCAAGGAAGGTATGTCTCAAGTCATTCACACCAACATGGACAATGACAGAGTCATAACAGTACCTGTTGTTGAGAGACTTAAGTGCGTGTGTGATATGAAGGATTCTGGCACCTGACAAACAACTAATGTGACTTTCTCCTTATCGAGCCTGGTGAGAGGCACATCTGTGTGTCTCACAAAGAGTCTTATGACTAATATGTTGGGTTTATGGTTAGGCCTTAGTGGTTGCAAGACAAAGGTGCATGGACTATGCATATTATGTTGTGTGAAGGGTTGTGGAGTTTGCATGTGTGTTTGCCTCTGAGGTCTCCTTTGTTTGGGTTTGTTTTTGTTGAGAACCTCTGCATATGTGGATGTGTGTTGTGTAGTTGGTGGTGGTGTTTGAGGTGTAGTTATTGTATCATCATGAATAAAAAAAAAAAAAACCAAAGCTGCAGAAATCATTAAATTAAGTTTTTTTGAGGTCCTACTCATATCCTGTATTTCTGCTCCTGGCAAGCATAACACTATTCATGTCCATTCTCCTCTCTGCAAATATGAATATCAGTTGCTTTGATAAATGAATCCCCAAGTATAATTTCTTAATGTATCTGAAGAATCTCCCACCTCTAATTCTTTGTCTACTTTTTCAATTGTTACAAAATTATAATAATCTTGATCACCATTAGTCTTATTAATCTCACTGCTTTCAAACCTACATCATATTCAAGTGCACAGTTCTCATCTAGATGTCTTTGCACTTCCAGTCTGATCCATGCTGTCATCCTCAGTCTTTCTACTCCTTTCTCCTCATAGTAATGCTCTTTAATCCTTCCAAGTTCATGCTAGGTCCTTTTAGCCTGCCCTTTGCCACTTTTTTCTACCCTCTCTGTTGGAACAATGATGTCACTTTCTGTATACTGAAAATGTTTAGACATGTGTCCGAATAGCTTTAAGGTAATCAAACCATCAGGTTGATCTCCGAGCTTAACATATATATTAAGAGACTTTTATTTTTCAAAATGCTGCAGAGGATTCTCCTGTACAATAATGAAAATGACACGGTGAATCTTGGTCATTCTTCTTCAAATTATATTCTCCTTTATTGTGATTTTTTCAGAAGGTAGGTGAGCACATTTGTTACACTGAGGAATTAAGATTGCAAGCTTACATTAACCCAGCTGATGTCCATTACCATAAGGGTGTCTGTAAAAATCCCTCCTAACAAACTAAAAGAAGTCACATAGATAAACCTATCTGTAAAAACTATAAGAAAAAACTGGCTGAACTAACTTCTGAAAACATCGCACAATAAAGGAGAATCTCATTTGAAGAAGAACCAAGAGTCACCTGTCAGGAGTTGCATGGGTATCATCAGGCAGAAGCCAAGTTATGGTACACTCCCCTGACAATGCCATTTGTCTGCTGGATCTGCATCCCTGTTGGGACTGGCCAGGATCAAGTGTACATAGCCTGCTGCATTGTGGTGTTTACAGAACCCCCCCCCCCTGTAGTGATGGTGCTTGTACTGCCACTACGGGAGCAGGAGTGAGATGTTGCACTTCCATGTAGACCTCCACCTGCTGCTGTTGCTGACCTATGTCCACATGGCCAATGCCCTACTTCCACCACATGATCTACCACAGACACCACACAGTTGAGGGTTCCCACCATCTCACCCAACCATCTATCCATGACCCCTGCAAAATAATGGTGGGCATCTGCATGATCATGGATGTAGTTCATAGGTTCATAGGTTCATACTAGGCTATCTGCCCAAGGGCATTTATAAGCCTAGCCCAGAGTTTTGTGGCTTTCGCCACCCCTATAGTTTGGAAGATACTATGCCCATTATTTTGCTGTGCCTCTGTCAAGCAGTGACACTGAGATAATCCCTGGGGTATATCTGTGATCTCCCATCCATTGGTCAAGATTTCTCTTGAACAAAGCCAGTGAGGTGCTCTGCCTCACATGTACCGGGATTTTGTTCCACAGCATAGGGAGTCTCTGGGTGATGAATCTGTCCCTCCAGCACGTCCTATTAATAACCGTGTCAAGGTTTAAGTCTCCCGCCCTTGTAGTTCTGAGGGATCTAGATTTTTTGAGGTGAAGCATGTTCATCAATTCTGGGTTGGACATGGCCTTGTATGTCAGGCACAGGTCACCTCTGAGCAGACAGTAAGCGACTGAATAGAGCTGAAGTTCCTTCAGTCGGGCAGCATAGGACATATTTTTGAGACCCTTTATCCTTTTGGTGAGGAACTTTTGGGGCCTTTCCAGTTGCTGCAGGTGTTGTGTCAGATACATTCCGAATGGGGCATTGTACTCAATCATTGGTCTGATGAGTGATGAGTACAGGGGGATGATGACTTCCCTTGATCTAGATGTGAATCCCTTCATGATCAGGTGGGCAATGTAGAAGGTTTTCCTAACTACTTTGGCAACGTGAGTGTCAAATGAAAGGTTACTGTCAACCTGAGTACCCAGATCCCTGATAACCTCTTCTGTGCTTAGTGGGTTGCCACCTATATGGTAGCTAGGGGTAACCTTGTTTTTCCCGAAGGGTATGACTATGCATTTTTTGGTGTTTAACTTTAGGCCATGGCTCTGGCACCAGTTTTCCATTTCTATAAGACCCTTCTGAAGGATATCTGTGTCAGATGTGTTCTCAACTATGGCGCCCAGTTTGCAATCATCTGCAAATTTTGTCAGCCATAATCCTCCTGTGTTTGCTTGTACTTCTGAAAAATAGATGCTGAACAGGAGAGGGCCCAGGACTGAGCCCTGTGGGACACCACTTGTGACAGGCTTTGAGTCTGACATGGTGCCAGCAACTCTGACCCAGTGGGTTCTGTCACTTAGCCAATTTGCAACCCATCTTGTGACGTATGGGTTTACATTTAAGCTGATGAGTTTTTCAATGATACCTGAGTGGGGTATTGTGTCGAAAGCCTATGCCAGGTCGAGGTAGGCTGTGTGGACTGCCTTTCCCTCATCAATGGCCTTGGTGACTGTTTCAAAAAAGTCAACCAGGTTTAAAAGGCATGATCTGCCCTTGACAAAGACAAACTGGGTCAGATCCAAAGTCTGCAAGTCTCCTATGTCTTTATTTATGAGTTCCATTATGATCCTCTCCATAGCTTTGCAGATCAAGCTTGTCAAGCTGATGGGACGGTAATTTCCCGGGTCGGTGGAGGCACCGCCTTTGTGAAGTGGGACCACAGTTGCCGTACGCCACTCCTTAGGCATGTATCCTGAGGTGAGGCTAAGATTAAACAGCTGCCCTAACTGCGGGTTTAATTCCTCATTGAGTTCATGGAGCACACATCCGGGGACACCATCTGGTCCCATGGATGCTGTGTTTTTTGCCTTGGAGACAGCAGTTCTCACCTGAGCATTAGAGATATTTGGGGGGCTATAATTCTCTGTTATAGATATCTCACCTTTTGGGGAGGGGAGAGTTTGCACTGAACCTGTCAGCCAGTATGTTGGCAATGTCTGTAGGTTCAGTAATTTTTACATCATTTTGAACTAATTATGAGCATATCTGGGAGTTTCCTCCCAGGTTTCTAACATAGCTAAAGAAGGCCTTATGATTGTCCTTTGAGTCCTTAGCGACTTTTCTCTCAAAACTTGCCTTGGATGATTTTATGAGAGATCTTAGTTTTTTACTTATAATGATCAAGGGTGTTTTCCCTTTTAAGGATTTTGCTCTATCTTGTAGTAGCTTCCTCCTTTTATTGTAGAGCTTGTTTATGGCTGGGGTCCACCAAACTGGACGCTTGCCTTTGGTACAAAGAGTCTTTGTTTTGTTTGGGATTGCCTGATCCATGCATTCCTGTAGGTGCTGGTACATACAGCAGGAAGAGTAGCCCACTGGGGCCTCAGACCATCTCTGGTGTAACATTCCATACATGCCTGTGCCTCCATGATGGGCCAAAACATGCATATGGTGACACATGCTGTGGCACTTCTGCCAGGGCCATGATGGCCAGCAGTTGTCCTACGAGCACCCCGTCCATCTGCCTGTGTGGGACACCAAAAGTCAACCAGCTATGGCTGCTGTGTACAGACAGACTTACCATAGTCACTACACGTTCCTGTCCCAGTACACCACCTGCAAACTGTCCCTCATCTATGGTCACTGCTGATGAGGTATGTGAGGGAATTGTGACTTGTGCGGGGATGGGGTGGATAAAAGTGGGATGCCAACCAATGGCACAGATGCAGCCCCTGACAACCCTGCCTGTGCCTCACTATGCCTATCATCATTGTTAGAGTCTGTATGGACACTAACATCAGTTTGCCTGCAAGAGGGACCCTGACCCACCTCGCTAACTGTGAGGGGCATACAAGACATCTAAATTAAAACCTATGGATTATGGTTTACTTCTACACACACACACACACACACACACACACACACACACACACACACACACACACACACACACACACACACACACTTACATGTGATGTGGCACAAAGATATTGCATAGACCTTTCATTACCTAACAGTTGACATGCATGACATATGGCACTCAACAGCATACACTGCAGACATTCATAATCCAAGCTACCAACAATATACTTCTCTGTGATGCTTGAGTTGTGTTAGTAAGTGATGCCACTTCCCCTGGAACACACTGCACCTATGTACACATTATTGCTGTGCACCTGTACAGCACACTGGCATGTACTATGCACCATACCTCACAAGTGCACAGACCATTGCAGAATGTGTAGATGTCTGGCAGTTATGTTTGCTCTGCCGCTTACAGCCCCTATGTGTTTGCTGACTCATACCTGGGATGACATGAGGTCTGATGTCAATAATTAATGCCTGACCTTTGATTTGCAGATCTCATCATCAGCAGTGCATGTATGTACAATAAAATCCAGTTACACTGACAACCTTCAAAGCTTCATGTGGATATGTGGAGTATATATGCCCCTGTTGACATGCCAGCCTTTTCTATGATATGCATTGGGGCCACAATACTGCATCTGAAAACATTACACAGACCTGATTTGTGACATATGACCTGTGCAATCCAATGCAGTATCAAACAAATGTGTTAGTCGTGGAGATGCTGAATGAGATGCGTACAATATTTGGGTTGCATAAGGGTGCACACCCTTAAAACAATGGTTTGTTGAAGCACCTGGTAAGTGACCTAAAGCAGTCACTATTCCTGGAAGGGGTATACTAGCATGGCCCATCTTTACTTGCCATTATTTGATCTACCTGCCTACAAAGATCCCCAACTCTGCCATATTGCAAGGTCAGCTCATGTGCACAGCCCTTGAAGGTCCCACAGTGGCTTCACTATTGCTGTAGAGTCTGAGTTAGGTCTGGCACAATTCATAACCTTGACTGTGTTCAGATACAGACATTCTTAGCTAGCCTTGTATGTATGCTTCAGTTCACTGTTGTGTTTGAAGCTGACATCCCTCCCCATCCTCAGCCTTGCTGCAGATGCCTAACAACTATGGGCCACATGAGTGTTATTTTGCAGTGTTCCAGATTCCACCCACCATGTCTACCAGCCTAGTTCCAGCTAATGAACAGCCAGTCTAAGGTGTGCTCTGGCACCAGTAAGCTAAAAGTTAGGGATGGTGGCCCTGAGGATGAGTGAGGTGTTAGTTGTGTACCACACATATCTTTATGAATACTGTCTGTAGGTTTGAGCCATGGTCTCATGACAACATTACACATTCCACCACATGCATTTGGGAGACTTGATGTTATGCTCATACTACCTGTACAGATCCCTGGATGATGTTTCATGTGCGACAAATCTTCCATCTGATTATCCTAACCCATAGGCCACATTTATGCAGAATCCTGTCAATTCTTGACACAGGTACAACACAGGCAGTACTTGCTAGACATTCCTGCAACTCCATCAGTGTTACTGCATGTCTCTGGCTAGCCTCTATGACCTTTTTGCAACATGTGTTGTCATCTGTTTTGGATGGGCATCTGTTTATTTTCTACATCACTGTTGTCCCATATTTAATACACCTCTAGATCACTGTCTGCACTGTTTGCCATGGTATATGCAAAGGTGAGGTAAGGTTACTTTTCTCACTCCTGACTCCTACCTTTCAGATATGGGATCAATTTCATGCTTTGTAAGATGTGTGCAAGCCATGGCTGGCTCTGTTGGAGGCAATTGAGCAAGTGTCATGGATATACATCTTGGACACCAGACCATTACTTGGTGTGACATTGTGGCCCTGTACTTGATGACAGGTGTGTACTCAAGAAGAGTGAATGCTGTCAGTACATGACAAGCTGCCTCCACAATATGTCATTTAGAGTGTGTGCACACATATGCTTTCAGTGTTTTGTAAGTTTTGTATAACCCATATTTATTGTCCTAACAAGGGATTCTATATTACACATTGATTGATCATATTACAATCACGTTACAAGTTGTAAAAGGTGTGGAATGTGTTATTGTGGTCTTCTGTTGTATATTTTGGGAACAGTTGCCATTGTAATAGAGGAGTATCCACTGTTGTATCCACCATATAAGGGGAATGTTTCATACATGTCCCTACTGTATGCCACTTGTCCCAACATTTTGTTTATCTCTGTCCACACATCTTGCACTGACAGGTTGTGAGGTATACAGCAGGAATCTTACATACCTTGCAGATTTGCCACCATGGTGACAACTGGGATGCAGCGAAGGTAACATCAACAACAATGAACATGTACAGCATGCATAATGTGTAGGTATATTAAATGTCTCCAAGGGAAACAGCATGGCCTTAACATGGCCAGTGTATTGGCAAATCTGAACAAAACAACACCATACTCACCAGCTACAGGCTGCTGTCCCAGTTGTATACTATAGGGATCTAAATAGTTGTGGGAGAGAAGTAATGTCTGTAGGCACACCTGTGGCATTGGTATAGGGTGGAAGTAGCCTTTCCGCACATCAACAGTACAAACCACAATACTAAGGATTATGCACATCGGTGCATTACTACACTCCATCAACATACTATCTTATTTGACATATGCATGTCGATACTTTACAGATAAAGATGGATAAGCAACAGAGTTCTAGGGATGTGCACTGGGGCCTTACCTGCGTGATCCTCATCCATTGTGTGGGTAGCACCCACCTCCACAAAGCTGTCTTCCATTTCATGGCTTGTCTGGTGGACAGGTGCCCCAAGGCTGGCAAGGAGCTCCTTGGCATGTGTCAGTAGGGGCTGGATGGCTTGACCCACACCTGTGGCTAGCCATTCTCTCACGATGGCTGCAGCCCACTGATGGCCATGGTGGATGAGGTCAGTGTAACAATGCTGCACCTGCTCATAAAATTCAGCTGTGCAGACCAGCATCATTTACCCTGTGGATGAGGTCATTCCACAGGGTGGTCCTCTCCTGCATATCCTGGGCACTGCATCTGAATAATATGTTCTTCAATAGGTCTGCACCTATATGTCCCTGTACAGCCACTGTATCAACCTTTTATGTGCTTTGTGTATTGCTTCTGTCCACAAAAGGGGATTACTCTATTGTTGGTGGAGGCTAAGTGTACAGGTCAGGTACTGCTGATTCCACTTGGCTACAGTAGCTATAAAGTGTACACGCCCTTGTTACAATGCCTGGTATTTGTGCGATTGAAACATGACCCCACAAATGTTTATTTAAACACAATCTCCACCTTTAATGTAACCTATAGCCTGCTCACTCCAATTGAAAACATAATCTGTTCTGAGAAAACATATGGGAAATAATACTCATTACAGTAAGCCAGATGAATATGTCTGCACACCCTTAAAATGATATGTTATGTAAACACCTGCTGAGATGATTACAACATCCATTTGTCTTGGTTTGTACCCTTAACATCATGACACATCTCCACTTGGCAATGGTTGCTTACCTTCCTTTAAACAGATTTTTTTTTTCAATAGAATTGTACACGTTATGGGTCACATTTGGCGAGAAACAATTTGAAATTATGTTCTGTGGTCTCATTGGCATATAGCACACAAACCTGGCATTCCAAAAGGGGTGTGTACACTTTGGATATCCAGTATATATGGGTGTCGATATAGTTGATAGTGGTAGGCATGGGCAGTAGCCCATAACACAGTTGTACACTTCTCTGATTACTACCTTATAATCATGCATACTGTAGTACCCATATCAGTGTAATGGCAATGCAACAATCAGGACAACATGTGTGGCCCTGTACAGTCAAGAGGTCAG